>NW_023144630.1:6128143-6209268 GCF_012932325.1 Thrips palmi | reverse complement strand
TGTGCGCCCTTGGCTTTCCCCCCCACGACTTTACCCACGGTTCGACCGCGTGTCTACGCTTTCGCACACTCACCGAGGTGCAGCAATTTTTAACAAAACGCCAAATTTATCCCTGGCGCGGGTTTAGTCCATGCCGCGGCGTCCTGAGTGTCTTGTTACGTTTCGTTTTAACTTTGGCTGCGCGGTTTCCACGGAGGCGGTGCGTGCTGCCATTGTGCTTGGCCGTGTTTACGTAAGCGCACGACACTGTGTGTGTGTGTGTGTGTGTGTGAGAGAGAGAGAGAGAGAGAGAGAGGAGAGGAGGGAGGAGGGAGGGGGGGGAGGGGGGGGGAGAGAGAAGAGAAGAGGGAAAAAGAAGAGAGAGAGGAGAAAAGGAGAGAGAGAGAGAGAGAGAGCGGTGGCGATTCCAAGGCATTGATACAAGTCCCCCGTTCTGAAGCTTGCCACGGGCGACGGCAACCACGGCAACACTGAGCCAACACCACCACACCCACGAATAAGAGGAAGAGGAAACAAAATGGTGGAAGGGAATTGGGCGGCAATCCGCACGCGCCTCGTCGCTCCGTCTCTCTCGCACTCACGGGGCGTCCGCCGCGTCCGGTGTGGGTGCGAGAGAGACAGCATCAGTTTGCAGGGAGCGGAGCAAGATGTTTGGTTCGCGGAAGAGCGGCCCAAAACACTGAGACATGCCGTGGGGAGAGGGCACACTGCAAACGGCCAGGAAAAGTGTTTCACTGGTTCGAAGGAAACACGAAGTAAACAATTTCCAAAGCGCTATTTTCAATTTCGTCGGAGACCTTCTTTCTGGCCAAAAATCCGCTCTGCTGCTCTGTGAATGTTCATTCATGACAACCGTCAGAGATTGCAGCCAGTTCAGGAAACCTTACTTTTCTGCATCACTCATTTTGTTGCTGGGGGTTTCCGAACAATTGTGACAGTAGAACAACTGGAGTCTTTGTTCCATCGGCTACAATTAGTACAGCATTTTCCGCCGTTTCGACGTCTTTTTTCTGTTTGTTTGTTTCTTTTTTTACCTGTCCCGTTTCCCTTTTGCGTTGTGCCCATTGGAGGAATAATATCGGGTTGTGTTAGGCCGTGTGTCGGGCTGCACGGCTAGCGCCCCACAATGCATCCAGGGCCCTGGAATAGGGGTGAGAGAGAGAGAGAGAGAGAGAGGAGAGAGAGAGAGAGAGAGAGAAGAGAGGTGCGCACGAGTTTCCTCTTCCAACCTCCACCCACCCGCACTGCGGCACGTCTCACCGGGTCTCTTGTATTCCTTTAGCCCCTCTCGCTCCCCCCCTTCCCCCCCTCCCCCCTCTCTCTCTTTCCTCTCTCTCCTCTCTCTCTCTCTCTCTCTCTCTCTCTCTCTCACCTCTCCCGTACATACTCGGGCAAAACTCCCCCCTGCGTTGAGCCCGGACCGCGCGTCGCCCAACGCCATGCAGGCAAACCGTGGAGGTGCACGACGTCTGTGTTTCAACCTGCGAAAGGCTCTCTTTTCCCCTCTCTCCTCTCTCTCTCCTTCTCTCTCCTTTTCCTCCCCTCTCTCTCTCTCTCTCTCCCCCTGCTACTTTCCCTCTTCCCCCCCTCTTTCCCTCCCCTCTCCCCTTTTGCAGCGCTAACAGTGCCGCTAGCGTGCCGCAGCATGCCGCTACAGTGCGCCCGTCCGCAAATTTTTTGGTAGGGTGCCGGCCGGCCCGGATGAACCGGATGGGGATGGACACACTGGCCTAATGCGCTGAGTTGGGTCGGACGTGCGGGCGGCTCGCGTCACGTCCGACGGACAGTTGGCAACACTATGTCGTTGTCATTCGTCCGAGCCCCTTCCGCACCTGTATCGCGCGAAGCACGCGAAGCGTGGCGATGACTCCCCTCCGCGCCTCTCAAGCCAGGCGGCAGGACGGCCAAAACTCTAGACGCGTTTTGAGCTCCAGAGTCGCTAAATGGGACTCGAACCGAACGTGTGACCCCAACAATGGACTCCTCGTTCGGAGAGCAATCCACTGGTGGGGTCACACGTTCGGTTCGAGTCCTATTTAGCGACTCTGGAGCTCAAAACGCGTCCGGGCTTTTGACCGCCTCCATCGGTCTTCTGGCCCACTGTGCCGGGAGTTCTACCGCCATCTGTAACCCAGTAAAACAGCCCGGTGTCGCTCTGCCTCGCCCCGCAGACTGCTTCCGAGAGTCGGTCTCGTCTCTCTCTCTCTCTCTCTCTCTCTCTCTTCTCTCTCTCTCTCTCTCTCTCTCTCTCTCTCTCTCTCTCTCTCTCTCTCTCTCTCTCTCTCTCTCGCACCTACACGGGACGCGCCGTGAGTGCGAGAGGGGCAGTGAGTCTCCAAGTTGTGCGGTTTGCTGCAGGGCCGAGGCGGGGCGAGGGGGGGGGGGGGGGGAGGCGAGGCGGCACGACAGCGTGTTATGGGGACTGTTCTAGCTTGGCGGCGCCCCGCGCGCCCTGCGGTAAAAGGACGGAACTTCGTCTTTAGCCCGCTAGGGGTGCCAACTGAGGCCGCGGCAGGTGTGAGAGCGCTAGGGGTGCCAACCGTCGCGGTTTCCCCCGCGTTATCAGGGCTGCCAACTGAGGCCCGGAGTGGGAGGGGGGGGGGGCGTCCGCGCCACTGTCAGAGTCTGACGCGTTTTGCGCCCCCTGGCGGACACTCGGGGCAGCGCGCGGTACGCGGCGCGGCACCACACTCGTTCCTCTGACAAGCAGACAGACGTTGGCGTATCGGTGGTTGGGGCTTTCGTTCCGCGGCGCATACAGTGGGCCAGAAGACCGGCGGATGCGGTCAAAACCCTCGACGCGTTTTGAGCTCCAGAGTCGCTAAACAGGACTCGAACCGAACGTGTGACCCCACCAATGGATTCCTCGTTCGGAGAGCAGTCCAGGGCTTTGCGACTCGTAACATTCGCAGCCAAACCTGCGTGGTATCACACTCGCACTGGGTACGATGCTCCACATCCCCGAGCACATCCCCGTTTTCAATTTCGAACTCGCCCCCCCCTCCTCTCTCTCTCTCCCTCTCCCTTCCTCGTTCTGACAGTGACCCATTTCGTCGGAAAACGTGCCCAAATTTACAACCAGCAGTACGGCGGATCACCCCGCCAGTGCGCCAGTCCGCCGCAGCGGCGCGGCGTCTTGTCAACAGGCAGCCTCCCCGGGAGCAGCAAATGAGGAGCTGAAATTTAATTAAAACAGGCGAATGTCTTGCGGGATGTCGGCCTGGGATCTCGAGGGACCGGGCGAGAGAGAGAGAGAGAGAGAGAGAGAGAGAGAGAGAGAGAGAGAGAGAGAGAGAGAGAGAGGAGGGGGGGGTGATGGGGGAGAGAGAGGCGTTGGCGCAGGTTTATGGTGTAGGACAATAAGGTAGGACGATCGTAATCAGGACAACGGCACTGCAAATCTGTTGTCGCCAAATAATAATAAAAACGCGCTGTCCTACATTCTCGTTCTTTCTCTCTTTTCCCCCTTTATTCTTCTCTCCGTCTTTCTTGTTCTCTTTTTTTTACAGCCGTCCGCTGGCTCTGCCTTACTTTTGGGGGGGGGAAACTGTGACGACATTACGGGACAGCGCATCGAGACGAACCGGGGAAGGTATCCGACCTTTAGGGTCCGCTTTGGGGTTTGACAAGGGGCCGGCGGTGTGGGGACGGGAACCCCGGGACGGGGGAAAGTTTTGGGTCCCGGGGAAAGGGGGCGGGGGTTAAATCATTGGAGGTGCACTATTACGCCCGCGGCAAGGTCAGCCCGTCTGCCCTTGCCCAGTGCTTACCAGCCTCGCCTGTCTGCCTCAGTGTCTGCCCACCCGTCCGTCTGTCTGTCTGTCTGTCTGTCTGTCTGTCTGTCTGCCTGCCTGTTCGTCTGTCTGCCTGTCCGTCTGCCTGTCCGTCTGTCTGTCCGTCTGCCTGTCCGTCTGTATGTCTGTCTGTCTGCCTGTCTGTCTGTCTGTATGTCTGTATGTATGTCCGTCTGCCTGTCCGTCTGCCTGTCTGTCTGCCTGCCTGTCTGTCTGTATGTCTGTCTGCCTGCCTGTATGTCTGTCTGTCTGCCTGTCTGTCTGCCTGTCCGTCCGTCTGTCTGTCTGCGTGAACATTAATTACCAGCGCACTGATTCTCGCAGAGTGGAGACACGAGGCGCGCAGGCCGTTACAAACGTATCCCTGTCACTCTGTTGGAGTGGACACACACACACACACACACACACACACACACACACACACACACACACACACACACACAAACACACACTTCACTCGGCCCTACTTGCAGCAACGCCAGCAGCCAGCACCATTCATCCGGGCAAAATTATGAGGATAATGCCTCATTTCGTGCTTTCAGAGCCATTCTTTCCCGGCAGCGGGGCGACGCGGCGACGCGAGGGTGAGGAATGAGGAAGGAGGGAGGCGGCCGAGGATGGGAATCAACTCTCAAATGAAGAGTAGGGAGAAAAAGAAATTTTGAAAACATCTCCAACATTATTTTCCAGATGAAAATGTTCAAAAGCGCGGCAACTAAAAAATAGAAATACATGAACTTGATTTGTTGCAGCGCTTTTGAATATTTTCATCTGGAAAATAATGTGGTGTTTTTGGAGATGTTTTTAAATTAAAAAACATAAGCTTGCCAAAAACAAAATGGGGCGCTTCTTCTTCCGAACTATAAAATTAAGATTCGGTACTTTAGGGCCGTCAAAAAGCATTGATCGAATTTCCCCCTCGCGAAGGTCCGACATGCAGTGTTTCTCCCGGGCAGCGCGCAAGTTGCGGGCAAAAAGAGAGGGCCGCTTTTTAGAGGGGCCACAGCTGCTGGGCCGAAGGGAAGGGGGGGAGGGGGCCGGACTTTAGCTAATTAAGCCCACTGATTACATAGTTTGCGCGCCCGGGGCGCCCCAACTTGCCTGATTCCTCTTTCACACGCCTAACGATACATGATCAGGGCGACGGCGATGGCTCGCTCGCGGCGCGGGCACACTGGATTTGCCGGAAGACCGGTGGAGGCGGTCGAAATCCCGGACGCGTTTTGAGCTCCCGCGTCGCTAAATGGGACTCGAACCGAACGTGTGACCCCACCAATGGACTCCTCGTTCGGAGAGCAATCCACTGGTGGGGTCACACGTTCGGTTCGAGTCCCGTTTAGCGACTCTGGCGCTCAAACCGCGTCCGGGATTTTGACCGCCTCCACCGGTCTTCTGGCAAATCCACTGTGACCTGCCTGTCGGTGTGAGCGTGCAGTGCCCCAATTTGGTGGCCACCTTGTTGTGGTTCCGGGTGTCCGCGTGGTGCAAAAGGCAGCAGCCTCGGCCGTCCTTGTCGCAAATCTTGTCCCCCTCCCCTCCCCTTCCCCCCTCCCCTTCCCCAGCCGGCCACCCCGTTGCGACTAAACTCCAATATTTGATGTTGGGATCCCATACCCTTCCCGGTCGTCCTGCCCCGTCCTGCGGCACACAGCGGGGCACACAGTGTGGCACACAGCGTGGCTCACAGTGGCGCACACAGCCCCGGGCGGCCGGGGGGGAGGCGCGTGCGACCGCGACCATTACGGCCTTTCATTGAGTGCGAGTGAGACGGAACGACACAATTTGCTATTCTGCGAAAGCGGGTCAAGGCGAGACCGCTGTAAAAAAAAAGACTGTGGACGATTAATTTTTGCCGGGGGCGGTGAGACTGGGATGGACGAAAAAAAAAGAGCTGCTTTGTTCCAAACTCGTTTCCCCAATCAAACGCATTGGAAGTGGCTTTCCGTCTCTCTCGGACCCACACGGGACGCCGCATGAGTGCGAGAGAGACAGAGCGACGAATCTCGGAATCCGTCTATGCAGGTGAGGATGGCGGCTGGTTGAGTCGAGTGGCTGGATTACCGTTCCGACATCTCCATTAGTGGCCGTCTGGCTGCAAGTCGCTGGCCCTTCGCCCCGCCGCCCCTCTCTCTCTCTCTCTCTCTCTCTCTCTCTCTCTCTCTCTCTCTCTCTCTCTCTCTCTCTCTCGCACCCTCACGGAGGGCCCGTGAGTGCGACAGAGACAGAGCGACGAGAGAGACTCTTCGGAGTCAGGCAGCAGCCCCTTCTCTACCGGCCCTTCAGTAGTTCCCGATGTGAACAGTTCCAGCAGTTCCCTTTTCCACCGCCCGCCCTTGGCGTTTTCCCCCGGCCCTTGCGACCCCACCAATGGATTGCTCTCCGAACGAGGAATCCATTGGTGGGGTCACACGTTCGGTTCGAGTCCTGTTCAGCGACTCTGGAGCTCAAAACGCGTCTAGAGTTTTGGCCGCCGCGCCGGTCTTCTGGCCCACTGTGCGCCTGCCTGCCCCCACTCCGTGCCTCTCCGTGCCAGAGATGGAGATAACCCCTTGTTCGCTGGAGCAGGTAATGATTTATGAAACGCTGCCTATCGCCCGTAATGTTGCACTTCCGCGAGCGGAGCAGGGCCGAGGGGGCGCATTGAAGGGCCGTAGCGCGGAGGGAGGGAGGGGGAGGGGAGAGAGAGAGGGAGAGAGAGAGAGAGAGAGAGGAGAGAGAGAGAGAGAGAGAGAGAGAGAGAGAGAAGGGAAGGGGGAAGCTGACGGAAAAAGGGGTGCCTGCACCCTCACTTTGTGTGACCGCGCTTGCCTGCTGCCGAAATCGGTCTAACAAGTGCATCTCTGTAGGATGAAAGGAAGGGCCTACATGAAGGGCACCCCGCCCCGCCCCTTCCCGCCTTCCGGGATCCTCATCTGTTTTGGGACGAAGCCCGGGCTGCAGTCGCTCCGTTCCTTCCGCTCTCGATGCGTCATCTGCTTCGGCCCAAAGAGGGCCAGAAGGCCGGTGGAGGCGGCCAAAACTCTAGACGCATTTTGAGCTCCAGAGTCGCTAAATGGGACTCGAACCGAACGTGTGACCCCACCAATGGATTGCTCTCCGAACGAGGAATCCATTGGTGGGGTCACACGTTCGATTCGAGGCCTGTTTCGCGACTTTTGAGCTCAAAACTCTTCTGGAGTTTAGGCTGCCTGCGCCGGTCTTGAGGCGCACCTTTCTTGCAGTGTGTCCTGCCTTATTGATGGCTTCCTCGCCCTCCACCGCAAGATGCATGGCCCCTCGCATGCGCGCGGAGGGCTTCCGCTCCGAGAAGGAAATGGAAACTCTTTGAAACGCGGCGGGGACACATTCTGGCGGCGATTTCAAGGTTCAAGTAATTGCGGTACGGATTTTGTGGCGCGATGCGCTGCGGCTTCGACTTTTGTCTGGAGAGGAGGGGAGGGGACGGGAGGGGTGCAAGCTGCAGTAGCCAGCCTCGGGGAGAGCGCTTCTAGACGGATGCTGCATCAGCGGGGAGTCAGCACAACTCCGCCTTCTTTCTGCCACTCTCCCTTTCCACCTCCAACCAATGCCATTTTTCTCTCTCTCTCTCTTAAAAAAAATATATGAAAAGTGAGAATGTAATTTTTCTAATATCAAAATTCCCAAACAGTCAGCAGCCAAATATGCAGGTCGCGGTGATGCATGCATGTGGACAAATATTGCCTTTGTGGTGCCCTGACTAATTTGTTGTAGTGCATGTGTGTGTGTGTGTGTGAATGCGTGTGTGTGTGTGTGTGTGTGTGTGTGTGTGTCCGTTTTCGTTCACAGCCCTGCGGGGTTTCGACGCCATTGTGGCGTATTGAGGACAATCTGGAATGGCCCTTTGTGTATGGAGGGCGGGGGGATGGGGTTGGGTGGCCAGATATGGACAAGACTGCTGCGTAAGTGAATCTCTCCCCCTCCCCCACCCCCTCTCCCTCTTTTGCAGTGCAGTGCCACAATGCTGCAATTATCGTCTTGATTGGGTGCGGGCAGAAGGAGCGCCTTAGTGTGTCCGTGTGTGTCGAGTGTCGAGGCAGGTAGGCGTCCCACAGTGGGCCAGAAGACCGGTGGAGGCGGCCGAAACTCCAGACGCGTTTTGAGCTCCAGAGTCGCTAATGGGACTCGAACCGAACGTGTGACCCCACCAATGGATTGCTCTCCGAACGAGGAATCCATCGGTGGGGTCACACCGTTCGGTTCGAGTCCAGGTTAGCGACTGTCGGTCTCAAAACTCGTCTACAGTTTTGGCCGCCTCCAGCTGTCTTCTGGCCCACTGTGCGTCGGGCCCGTCGGGGTGCGAGAGAGCGCGTTGCCGTTGTCTCGTTGTCTCGCGGTCGCGGCGATTCACCTGCTGTATAGTGTAGTGGGTATCGACCCGGACGGCCAGACTGCCACACTGCCAGACTGCACCGCCGGCTTGACGACGCCACGGTGCGCAGTGGGCCAGAAGACCGGTGGAGGCGGACAAAACTTCAGACGCGTTTTGAGCTCCAGAGTCGCTAAATGGTACTCAAACCGAACGTGTGACCCTACCAATGGATTCCCCGTTCGGAGAGCAATCCATTGGTGGGGTCACACGTTGCGTTCGAGTCCCATTTAGCGACTCTGGAGCTCAAAACGCGTCTGAAGTTTCGTCCGCCTCCACCGGTCTTCTGGCCCACTGCGCCTCGGGGTGCCGCAATTTCCTGCCGCTTGTCTGATCGCCTTAAACGGCCGCCAGAGGCGCTGGCTTTCGTTATGGCCATCACGTCGACGGGATGATTGAAAAATTAAGAGATGACAGTGTCCGGGGACCCCGGCGGCAGGGCCCGCGTCGCGGCGCGGAGTTCCGGACCGGGAAAGGGGAGGGGGGGGGGGGGGGCGACAGAGTGGCCGACCGTTGGCCAAGGCTGACCAAACTCTTCCAATCGGCTGGACTGGCGAAAGACTCGCGAAAGACTGGCGAACGGCTGGCGAGCGAGACAGACTGAGGGCGCGGTGTGGCACAGAGCGAGACAGAGCGAGAGAGTGGTCCGGAAACTTTGCCAATGATTGATGAGGCTCGGCAAGGATTATGCCGCGGCTACACTGGAAAACACCAGCGCCATCAATTTTGCAGTGGTGGCGCATCCCCGCTACCTATGCTCTGTGAAAATGCCACCGCGGGTCGGGTGCTTCAATTTTTTTTTCCTATTTAATAACCCATCCTAAATCCTTTAAAAGGGTGACTTTCTCCTGGTTGGCTGGGGAGATTTAACCACCACAAAGTGTGATTCTGCAGGCCGCCAAGACCTGTCTCTCTCGCACTCGCGGCGCGTTCCCCACAGGTGGGAGAGAGTCGTCAAGGCTTGCCAATTTTTAGCATAAAACGTCTTGCCAATTTTGTGGCAAGCAAACGCGGCTCGGCACCGGGTTTGCAGTGGGCACACTGTGTTTTCGAAAGACACTCCCAGATGGCGCCTCCGCTCGCATTGATCGTTTTATTGTCTTTGTTAGTTGGATTTCCGTCCGCGGCTCTACCCTCTTCTCGGGGGATCAGCATTGTCTACCGACGACGCCGCGCCGCACTCACAGTGGATTTGCCAGAAGACCGGTGGAGGCGGCCCAAACTTTGGACGCGTTTTGAGCTCCAGGGTCGCTAAACAGGACTCGAACCGAACGTGTGACCCTATCAATGGATTCCTCGTTCGGAGAGCAATCCGTTGGTGGGGTCACACGTACGGTTTTATTCCTATCTATAGCTCAAAACCCGAACCCGTCGGGGATTTCGACCGCCTCCGCAGGTCTTCTGGCAAATCCACTGTGTGGCCGAACTTTGGCAGTGTACCTCCAGTCCACTCGAGTGTGGTGGGGCCAGGCCGGGCCGGGCTGGGTCGCTCTGAGGGAGAAGGGCCCCTGACGAGCAAAAAGAGGCCAGCAGTCTGACACTGGCGGTCAGAGAGGCTGAGTGAAAAACTGAGACGGCACCCCGGAGACTGAGTACTCGGAAGTCTCAGCGTCTCCCCGGAAGACCGTCCGCCCGGAACTGTGGAATAGGGTGTCCCACTGGCGCAGTGAGGGTTGCCAACCTCAGCCTGCCTACTAGGCAGTCTTGGCTTCGCTGCCGAAGGGAAAACCAAGAAGTCAGGCTGAGGTTGGCAACCCTTTCAGCACACTGAGGGAATGTTTGCCTACCAGTGTGGCACCTCTGGAGGTAGATGGACTGACCGGAAACGGGTCAAGAGTACTGACAGGAAGTTGGACGCAGTGGACATCAGTCTTGCAAACACTGGCAGATCGACTCGCTGACAGACGAGAGTAATTTGAACGGCTTGTTGCGACTTGGCTGCTTCGCTGCGCACAGTGGGCCAGAAGACCGGCGGAGGCGGCCAAAATCCCGGACGCGCTTTGAGCTCCAGTGTCGCTAAATGGGACTCGAACTGACCGTCTGACCCCACCAATGGATTGCTCTCCGAACGAGGAATCCATTGGTGGGGTCACACGTTCGGTTCGAGCTCCATTTAGCGACTCTGCAGCTCTAAACGCTTCTAGAATTTCGGCCGCCTCCACCGGTCTTCTGGCCCACTGTGCTGCGTGCCTCCACACTGCCCCGCTCTTTGCTCCCTTTCTGCCCGACCAACGCCCCGGGGGCATTTGTTTTGCTGTGTACACACACACGCACACACACACTGCCGTATATATGTACTTTCTCGCGGCTCATATGAGGAACACGCCCTAGCCGCAGGCATCCCTTACTTGCAAACACACAGCACACACACACACACACACACACCACACACACACACACACACACAGAGAGAGAGAGAGAGAGAGAAGAGAGAGAGAGAGAGAAAAAGAGAGAGAGAAAAGAAGAGAGAGAAGAGGGGAGAAAAGAGAGAGAGAGAGAGAGAGAGACTCTCACGAACATAAGCAGCCTAGGTCATGTGGTAGTTCTCCATCTTTTGCGAAACACTGTCAAAAAAATTAAGTACAATCGACCAATTGGTTTTGGTCATTCGAACTAAAACTAATTCTTAGTCGAGTCAACTAAAATTTAGTTGAGTGTAGTCGCTGCCCACCCTGCGAGGTCCGTCAAGATGCTGCGCTCGGCCAGACAGCCTCCATCAAGTCGGTGGCGCAGTGGTTAGCGTTGTTGCACGACGTGTCAGGGTATGCGTGTTCGACACCCGCCAGAGGCTCCGATTTTTCGACTCTTTAATTAAGTGTCAGTGCCTGTGGGACGCTGACGTCACATTTAGAAGAAGGTCGTGTGGTCACGTGATTCTCTCCAACCAATAGGAGAGGAGGCAGTTCTTAGTAATCTCAAAAGGATCTCGAGGAGATCGAATAAAACAAAAACTAAGAAAATCGTCATCAAGTCTCCAAATGGTGTGACGTCACCGCTGCTTACATCACAAGAGCCGACTAAAGGGAACTGACTAAATATTTTGGTCAAAATTTCGACTAAGTTTTGTTTGATTCGACTAATATTTGGTCGTTTTTATCGTCCACTCATGCTCGATTGGCGTGTTCTTAATTCTACTAATTCTTAGTCGCCCTGAAAAACGACTAAATTTCTTAGTACAATCCACTAAATTTTAGTCGATTGAACTTTATTTTTTTGACAGTGAACTCCGTGCTGGAAGAGTGCTTGCCTGGGAAGGCCATCCCCATGCCGAGTTTGTAGCTGTGGCCAGCCAAACAATTCTTAGAAAAAAAGGGAGGTTTTTATTTTTATGAAAGCCGCCTCATTTGAAAATTATTCTCAAAGACAAGAAGCCTTGCCGCCAGTTTTTGAAACAGTTTCTGCGTTTCCACGCGGTTTGAATGGGTTAGGAACGGACTTGACTACTGACTGCACGTTTGTTTTTTTGTTTCGTGTTTACTGTTATTTTCCCTCTGGCCGCGCGGCTGGCGGGAGTCGGGAAACCTTTCAACTTTAAATTGATAATGCGGTCCTTTAATCCTTGGAGTCCTTAATCCCGGCCGTCTGTCCTTGTTTATTCAACACTGGTCATGTCGGGTCGTTTCCCGTTCCCCCGTTGCGCAGATGGTCAGAGGACCGGTGGAAGCGGCCAAAACTCTAGACGCGTTTTGAGCTCCAGAGTCGCTAAATGGGACTCGAAGCGAACGTGTGACCCCACCAATGGATTGCTCTCCGTACGAGGAACCCGTTGGTGGGGTCACACGTTCGTTTCGAGTCCTGCTAGGCAACCCTGGAGCTCAAAACGCGTCCAAAGTTTTGGCAGCCTCCACCGGTCTTCTGGACCACTGTGCAACCCTTTCGACACTAGAGCACTGTGGGGCTTTTTCCTACTTGTGTGGCCGTGCCGGGATGACCTACTTCCAGTGCAGGTGCGTGGCCGGCCGCTCCGCTTGTAGTCCTAATGGCCGACACAGCATGGTTTATCACCAAGGCGGCCCGGTTTAATTGGAAGCGGCAAAAGACTCGGCATCGGTTATTGGTCGGGGTTTGTGAGTCCACTGGAAGCGGCGCTGGGGGCACAGTGGGCCAGAAGACCGGCGCCGGCGGCCAAAACTCTGAACCCGTTTTGAGCTCTAGAGTCGTAAATGGGACTCGAACCGAACGTGTGACCCCACCATGGATTCCTCGTTCGGAGAGCGATCCATTGGTGGGGTCACACGTTCCTTTCGAGTCCCATTTAGCGACTCTGGAGCTCAAAACGCGTCCAGAGTTTTGGCCGCCTCCACCGGTCTTCTGGCCCACTGTGCCCCGCTGCACACAAAGGCCCTCGCCGCATCGCGCCTTCTAAGTGCCCGTTGCCGGTTCCGGCTTTTCTCCCCGAGCCGGATTCTGTCGCAAGGTGAACTTCCGGGAGATACAGACGCTGCGCTGTGCTTTGCTGTGCTTCGCCTGCAGTGGCTCTCCGGTCCGAGTCCCCGGGGCATCCCCCGGGCGTCCCCCGGGCGTCCCCCGCCGTATCGGCAGGGCAGGGCACGGCACGGCACGCCACGGCACGCTACGGCGCAGCCAGCAGACTGATTCCGGGAGTCGTTTTCATCGCTCCGACTCTCTCGCACTCAAGGGGCGTCCCGTCAAGGTGCGAGAGAGCGACAGGCTGACGAAAACGACTCTCGGAATCAGTCTGCAGGGCGTATCGCAGCGTCTCTCAATCCCCATCGTGTCCTTGCGCACCCCGACCACCTTCTGGGCAGCCCCCACCCCCTTCCCCTCCCCCGCCGCCATCATCTGCACCCATTCTGTCCGCCTCCCCTCGTCCACCTCCTTTAACCCGGCAGCTGCGCCCGGTCGGTAGGCAACGCGCCGACAGGCGTGCTACCGGGTTGCCTGCCTTCCAGTGAGGGAGCGCCCGGTCGGTAGGCAACGCGCCGACAGGCGTGCTACCGGGTTGCCTGCCTTCCAGTGAGGGAGCGCCCGGTCGGTAGGCAACGCGCCGACAGGCGTGCTACCGGGTTGCCTGCCTTCCAGTGAGGGAGCGCCCGGTCGGTAGGCAACGCGCCGACAGGCGTGCTACCGGGTTGCCTGCCTTCCAGTGAGGGAGCGCCCGGTCGGTAGGCAACGCGCCGACAGGCGTGCTACCGGGTTGCCTGCCTTCCAGTGAGGGAGCGCCCGGTCGGTAGGCAACGCGCCGACAGGCGTGCTACCGGGTTGCCTGCCTCTTCTCAAACGTCGCCCGTCGCGGTGTTGCGTGGCGTCGCTCGGCGCACTCGAGAGGCAGTTGAGGCCACGCCACCCGCTAAGCGGCCGGAGCGGGCCGAGGCGGGCCGCCTAGGAGCCCTCTTAAACAAAACGAAGTGTGCCGAAGAGTGGGATAATTGAAAGGGCCCGGGCGAGAGGGTGGGAGTGAAAGAGAAAGGCGACGCGGCGGTCGGGGTGGGGGTCGCTGGGGGTGCGAGTGGGATGGCAGGGCAAGTAGGCGGCACTCTGTCGGGACGCCTCAAAAACACGTATTGCCTTCTCGCAGTGTGCCTCCCAGTTGGCCTAAGTTGACCAGACTGGATCGGTGGCACTTTTGCCACATTCACCCCCTCCACCGCACAGTGGGCCAGAAGACCGACGGAGGCGGCCGAAACTCTAGACGCGTTTTGAGCTCCAGAGTCACTAAATGGATCTCGAACCGAACGTGTGACCCCACCAATGGATTACTCTCCGAACGAGGAATCCATTGGTGGGGTCACACGTTCGGTTCGGGTCCTGTTTAGCGACTCTGGAGCTCAAAACGCGTCTGGAGTTTCGGCCGCCTCCACCGGTCTTCTGGCCCACTGTGGGCGGGAAGGGGGCGAAATAATAAAAAGCATCTTTATCGCCCATGAGCGGGGCACGCGCAGTATTAGTGCCCCGGTCGAGGGGGAGAGGGGGGAGCTCCGGGAAGACCTCTTTGCGGGGGCTGTACACTGTGAGGAACCGCCGCGTCGGTCGACGCTGAGACTGGGGGATTTCATCCGTGACTTACGGTTCCCGACGGTCACTTAGTCCGGCCCCAATCAACAGCGCTCGGGTCGGTCGGAAAACCAAAATCGCTAACTTTTCAGGAGGGCGCGCGAAAAAAAAGTGCTCTAAGGCCGATATTTGGTGAGCCTGCTGCCCATGTGTTCCTGCCTGATGGTAACTCTCTGGCGAGCCTTGGCGTCGGTCCAGACAGTATCGATTCCCCCTCAGCTAAGTGGCCCAAATCAACTTAAAGCGTTTTCCACCCGCCTCGTTATTGTGGAATGAAACGGGGAAAAAAGACCTAATTTGAGTGGCGGTGCGTGCTTGTCTGTCTGTCTGTCTGCTGTCTGTCTGTCTGTCTCTCTGTTCTCTGTCTGTGTATTTAAATTAATTTTCGACTCTTTTTTTTTCTCTCTCTTTTTTCCGTTTTGAGAATCCAGGGAGCAATCCCGCGTACGCAGCTTGAGGCCGATATCAAAGTTTTAAAAAAATAGAAAAAACGTTTCGGCCGTTTTCGACGGTGTCTTTTGGAAAGTTGGCTTTTATGAGAGCAGTGCTGCCACCCCCCGGCGACGACGTGCGGGTGAGATCTATGTCAGCAGGGTGGCCACCTGTGCGGCCCCAACTTGGGCAAGGGTGCGCCGCGGGACAGAAGACAGACAGGCAGACAGACAGACAGACAGACAGACAGACAGGCAGGCAGACAGACAGACAGAGAGGCTTCCGCCACGCCCGAGCAGAAGCGAGACACCACCAGTGTTATTGCAGCGGGCCTGGGAATGCGAACGCAGCGGAATCCGTTTTTCAGGCGACCGTGCCTCGCCAACTACGTGACCGGGCCTCTTTTTGACGCACCCAGGGCACACGGCACAGTGGGCCGGAAGACCGGTGGAGGCGGCCAAAACTCTAGACACGTTTTGAGCTCCAGAGCCGCAAAATGGGACTCGAACCGAACGTGTGACCCCACCAATGGATTGCTCTCCGAACGGGGAATCCATTGGTAGGGTCGCACGTTCGGTTCCAGTCCTGTTCAGCGACTCTGGAGCTCAAAACGCGTCTGGAGTTTCGGCCGCCTGCGCCGCCGGTCTTCTGGCAAATCCATTGGGCCGTGGCCGGGCACGGTGCGTGAGCGAGGAGAGCCGATTCGATTCTGGACACGGAATGTTGTCGCGCGACAAGGCACGCGTGCAGCGACACTGGTCAATAAGCCTGACCGCCCGGCGGCGATGCGTGTCCGAACGGAACGTGTCCGACGGACGTCCCCGCAGCACTGCCCCGCTCACGCTTACAGTGGTGCGTCGTTCCGGCAACCCTCTCTCGGCCAGACCGGTCGACCAGACCGCGTGGGGGATGAGAGTGACAAGTCACACCGAAAAAGCAGCACCAAAACACTTGCCTTCCTTGACACACTGATAAATCACCGAGGACTTGCCTTGAATTTTTTCGGCGACGAGTCCGTTTGGTAACCTACGCCCCAACCCGCCCGGCGAAGACCGGCGAAGGCGGCCAAAACTCCAGACGCGTTTTGAGCTCCAGAGTCGTTAAACAGGACTCTAACCGAACGTGTGTGACCCCACCGATGGATTCCTTGATCGGAGAGCAATCCATTGGTGGGGTCACACGTTCGGTTCGAGTCCCGTTTAGCGACTCTGGAGCTCAAAACGCGTCGGGAGTTTTGGCCGCCCCAACCGGTCTTCTGACCCACTGTGCCCCCCACGTGCTGGTTGGCTCCGCAGCCTCGCTTACCGTGTAGTAGTCGCGGTTGGGCATGGCCGGCTTGTTGGCTGCACTGGTTGGTCACCCTGCACTGGTCAGCCTGTGGGTCGCCCTGGGGGTCACCCTGGGGGTCACCCCTCGCCGTCCACGCGGTCCATGCAGCCCCACTGTGAGGCGCCGTGCCGGCTGGTCCGCGCCGCTGCGCCCTCCTCGCCCTGGGCCCGCTGCAGGCCGCCGCCGCGCTGCCAGCAGCAGCCTACCAGTGTGGGGCGTCGAGCCGCGACTGCCCCTGTGGCACAGGCTGTGCGCCGCGGAGCCACGCCGAGCCACGCGGAGCGCAGTGGGCCGCTGCTCGCCGCAGACTGAGGCGGAGCGGGCGGAGCGGGCGAAGCGCTAGTCTAGGGTCCCGCTGGGTCCGTAGTCCGTGGCACTGGGTTGCGGCACTCGGCGGGGCGGGAAGGGGAGGGGGAGGGGGCGCGGCGGGGGGACCATGGCCAACCCAACCCATGGCCCGCCTATGGCCCGCCTATGGCCCGCCTATGGCCCGCCTATGGCCCGCCTATGGCCCGCCTATGGCCCGCCTATGGCCCGCCTATGGCCCGCCTATGGCCCGCCTATGGCCCGCCTATGGCCCGCCTATGGCCCGCCTATGGCCCGCCTATGGCCCGCCTATGGCCCGCCTATGGCCCGCCTATGGCCCGCCTATGGCCCGCCTATGGCCCGCCTATGGCCCGCCTATGGCCCGCCTATGGCCCGCCTATGGCCCGCCTAGGGGCACCCCCATCGGCCCACAGTGGACCAAATCCCGGACGCGTTTTGAGCTCCAGAGTCGCTTAATGGGACTCAAACCGAACGTGTGACCCCACCAATGGATTCCTCGCTCGGAGAGCAATCCATTGGTGGGGTCACACGTTTGGTTCGAGTCCCATTTAGCGACTCTAGAGCTCGAAAAGCGTCTACAGTTTCGGCCGCCGGCGCCGGTCTTCTGGTCCACCGGGGTGCAGCAAGCCGGCCACATTTTCCCCCTAAACTCCCATGTGGCCAGTGTAGCCACGCTAGCGTGTTATAGCCGAAGCCCGCCACTCACGCCAGAGCGCCAATCCGCGGAAAAAGTTCCATAAGAAGTAAGTGTGGGGATAGGCCGGGCCATTTCGATGTCGGCGCTATCAAAGTCCGAGCGGTTTGTCCCTCTCGCACTCGCGGCGCTCGTCGGCTTGGTGCGAGAGAGACAGAGCGACGCGAAGCGCTGCGCGGAATCAGTCCTTTCGCTCTGCGCCAGGCTTTGGCAGCGCTCGACCTTTTTTCCAGTGTGGGGTGATGAAAGCTTATTGGGCTCACATCCCCGCCGCTGCGCCGCCGCTGTGGAGTCCCGATTCATAAAATGGTTGCGTTCCAGTTATTTATCTTTGTGTCCGTTCGATGCGTGTATGGAGCAGCACTGTGGGGCACAGCGGGGCTTGAATAAGCGACCCGTTTCCGCGCAGCACACAGTGGGCCAGAAGACCGGCGGAGGCGGCCGAAACTCTAGACGCGTTTTGGGCTCCAGAGTCGCTAAGCGGGACTCGAACGCAACGTGTGACCCCACCAATGGATTGCTCTCTGAACGAGGAATCCATTGGTGGGGTCACACGCTCGTTTCGAGTCCCACTTAGCGACTCTGGAGCTCAAAGCGCGTCTAGAATTTTGGCCGCCTCCACTGGTCTTCTGGCCCACTGCAGCACAGGATGCTTGTCAAAAAGTGCGGCCTTCCCCTCGGAACGGCCGCAAAAATCTCGTGCGGCTTTTCTTCGGTGGATCCGCGGAGGCGGTAGTTGAACCCAGGGCCAATGTTTGTGGCGTTCCTTCCTGTTGTTTTCTGGGTGAGTGGGGATGCGTCGGGCGGCATCGTCGCGCGGCATGTAGAGGGTGAGCCTTGTCAAAATAGGTTTCTGCGGGGCTTTGATCCGCGCGCAGGGCCCGGCAGGGCCGCACAACCCCCTCCGCGGCCTCCGCGGCCTCCGCCAGCCTCCGCTGCCCAGCCCCGCTCCGTTTGGTTTCGAAATTTGTTTCTTCAATCTCGATCAATATGCTCAACATGCGCATACAAAGAGGATGGAGGTGGAATAATGCACTCGCCCCACCCCTGGCCCCCCTGGCTCACGACGTCCGCAACGCCTACCATAACACCTTCCCGCCCTTTACTGTCCACTTTTCACCACCTCACAATGCCCACTTTTCATTTTATTTTTCATCTCCCGTCTTTCACTTTTCTTTACCTTTCCACGTTTCTTTACTTCCCACTTTTCTTTACCTCCCCACTTCCCACTTTTCTTTACTTCCAAACTTCCCACTTTCCACCTTTCTTTACCCTCCCACTTTCCACTTTTCTGTACTTCCCCACTTACCACTTTTCTTTACCTTCCCACTTCCCACTTTTCTTTACCTTCACACTATCCACTTTTCTTTACCTTCCCACTTTCCACTTTTCTGTACTTCCCCACTTACCACTTTTCTTTACCTTCCCACTTTCCACTTTTCTTTACCCTCCCACTTTCCACTTTCCTTTACTTTCTCACTTTCTAGTTTTCCCCACTTGCCTCCCACTCGATGTCTGCCCCCACCCCATTTTCGCCTCTCCCGCGACCTTGCACTTCGTTTGCACTCGTTGCACCCGTTTTCCGACCCTCTACCGAAAGTGAAATAGAAGGCGGTGAGTTCAGGAAGATCCTCCGGGCTTTGCGTGCAGACTGAACAGTGCTTCCGTCGCTCTGTCTCTCTCGCACTCGGCGCTCGGCCGAGCCGTCGCGACGAAAGCGCTATTCGGAATCAGACTTTGGAAGTTAGCTCTGTGTGGGCTTGAAATGCGGAATGCGCGGCTCCTCCCGCGACGTCCGCGACGTCAGACAAGGACAGAATGTGGAGCCGCTGGCACACTGGCGCCGGCGGCGAACAAAGGACGGAGAATCGTTGTTATTATGAGGCAGGGGACGTAATTTTTCAGAGTCGGCCCGGGCGGGGCGGGGCCGCCAGGCCGCCAGGCCGGGGTGCGTCGAGACAGCCTCCGAAATAATAAAGTTGGGCAAGTGAATTTATCATACGAACGAAATTAAAGAGTTTCCGGTGAATAACGCTTTGAAATTTCCTTGAGGCCGTGCGGCCACTTTGTCGCCTGTCGCGGGCACGACCCCCCCCCCTCTCTCTCTCTCTCTCTCTCTCTCTCTCTCTCTCTCTCTCTCTCTCTCTCTCTCTCTCTCTCTCTCGGCGCGTGGCGCCTGCCCGGGGTGTGACATTGTGGCGTGATGGAAGGCCGGAGGGAGACTGCGTCTGACTGCGTTTTGCTCGTATTATTAGCCCCTTGGCGTTTCCGGCCTGTTCGGTGCAGCTTCCTCCGCACAGTGGGCCAGAAGACCGGTGGAGGCGGCCAAAACTCTAGACGCGTTTTGAGCTCCAGAGTTGCCAAGCGGGACTCGAACCGAACGTGTGACCCCACCAATGGATTGCTCGTTCGGAGAGCAATCCATTGGTGGGGTCACACGCTCGGTTCGAGTCACATTCAGCGACTCTGGAGCTCAAAACGCGTCTAGAGTTTTGGCCGCCCCCACCGGTCTTCTGGCCCACTGTCCTCCGCTCGCGCCGAGGCTCGCCCCGACCGGCGGACCGAGAGTCGCTTTCGTCGCTCTGTCTCTCTCGCACTCGCGGGCGCCCCCTTTCGGTGCGAGGGAGACGGAGCGACGGAAACGACCCTCGGTGTGCCGGTCCGACCGGCCGTCCCTACGAGACGAGATGAATGGGGCTGGCTCCCTACTCTGCCACAAAATGCGACGACAGGAGGAATGAAAAAAGTTGTTGTTTTCTTTTTCTCGTCGCATGTTTGTTGTACAACACGGGTTTATTTTGTATGGGGTTCTGGCACTCTGTGAGGCTGCCAACTCCAGTATTGATGATACTAATGTCACGCCCCATGTCATATTTATAGGAGTTTGAATGAAAATGTGGTTGATTTGAGGTGAAATTGTCTTGAAAGAGGCAACCAAATTTTAGAGTGCACCCACCGTGTACGTCGTACCGAAGCAGGCCGTGGAGCTGGTTGTGCTCGCAGTGCTGTGGCTTTGGTTGTCGGCCGGTGGCTCGGCCGGTGGTGCGGTCCGCGGCTTCGCTGTTCCGGGGAAAGTCTTATTTCGGTCTTTACAGTGTGTGCTTTTGGGCGGGCCGAGGCCGGGCCCTTCCTGGGCCGTGGAGGGGCCCGTGAAGGGGAAGGGCCGGGAAGGGCTGCCTCTCTCGCTCCCACGCGGCACGCCGCTCTAGTGAGTGCGAGAGAGACAGCGCGACGGAAGGGACTCTCGGAATGAGTCTGCAGGGCAGGGCGCAGGCTGCCCAGGCCGTCTGGGAATCTGGGATGGTCCAGCGCGCGCTCCACTGCACAGTGCTGCACAGTGTGCTGCACAGTGTGCTGCACCGCATGAGTCGCTCCCCGTTTGCCTGGGAATCCGAGCGCGGCAGCGCGGCACAGTGGATCTGCCAGAAGACCGGTGGGGCGGTCAAAACTCTAGACGCGTTTTGAGCCCCAGAGTCGCTAAATGGGACTCGAACCGAACGTGTGACCCCACCAATGGATTGCTCTCCGAACGAGGAATCCATTGGTGGGGTCACACGCTCCGTTCGGTTCAGCCGTCTGAAAGGTAGGCAAACCTCACTGCAAGTTGCCTTATTTTGGCGCCGCGCAAGACCGAGTTTTCCTCGGCTGTTCCTCGCCACCCTACTCGGAGGCGCCAACGAAGTGCAACACGAGGGGCACGGCGGCGCGGCGGTCCCGCGTTACTTTGTTTCAATGTACAATCCGAGGCTGGGCCGCGCTGCCAGAACCAGGCGGACGCAAACAGGGCGAGGTGCACCCCCACCCCCACCCCCACCCCGCCACGGCAGCCACGGCGAGAGGTGGCCAAAGTAAACATCCCCGTGGAAAAGAGAAGCGGGAATAGGATAAAAAGGAGGGGGAAAAAAGAGCATCGCTGGATGCTGCATACTGCATGGAGTCCGGCATGGCAACGTTCTAATTAGTGCGATGAGAGCGTTTAATTTAGTGGCGCTCCACTCCCCTGCTTTCGCCCCCCCCCCTCTTTTTCTCGTCTCGTTTCTTTTTCTTGCCGCCCACTTCTGAGTTCTGGGGGGTCTTTCCGCCTGGCTCCGCGCACCCGCATGCCGGTTAACATTGTGGGAGCAGGTGGGGGAGAGAGGAGGGGGAGGGCTGGCTGCTCGTGTGAAGGCGAGAAGCAGCCCCAATAATCTGCACGAAAAAAAAACTACAAGGTCTCCACACAGTGGGCCGGAAGATCGGTGGAGGCGGACAAAACTCTAGACGCGTTTTGTGCTCCAGAGTCGCTTAGCAGGAATCGAACCGAGCGTGTGACCCCACCAATGGATTCCTCGTTCGGAGAGCAATCCATTGGTGGGGTCGCACGTTCGGTTCGAGTCCCAGTTAGCGACTCTGGAGCTCAAAACGCGTCTGGAGTTTTGGCCGCCCGCGCCGGTCTTCTGCCCCACTGTGCGCCAGCCAGCGCGAAATGATTCTCATGCCGAACTTTGGTGTCGTTGTTGCAGGCCCGCCGCGGACGGTGCACCTCCTCAACAACTCGGAGCAGCCCGCCACCGTGTTCAGCATCCTGGAGTCGGGGCAGAAGCAGGTGCCGCTGGTGTCGGACCCCCTGTTCATGGACCTCATGAAGAAGCTGGCCTCCGTGTACACGGGCAAGCAGCAGACGCGCATGGAGGCGAAGGGGCCGCGCTTCGAGGTGGCCGACTTCCTCGTCAAGCTGGGCACCGTCACCATGAACCAGAACTTCAAGGGGGTGCTCGTCGAGGTCATTTTTCTTTCATTATTTTTTTCCTACGCCCTTTTTAATTTTCAGCGTGAATTTTTTTTTTCATTAGGGTCAGTTGGGGTCATTATGGGACACGGGGTAAAAATGGGACAGCTGAATTTTTTGTCAGTATTTGACATTTTTGAACTCATGCCATACCAAAGTGGTGTTTTTATTGTGAAAATTACATTTGGTATGGCATGAGTTGAAAAATGTCGAATCTTGACAAAACAATGAGCTGTCCCAGTTTTACCCCATGTCCCATAAACTGACCCTTTTATTTTTCTCTTAAATTTGTGCCCTTTTTTTTCCTCAGGTGGAGTACAGACCCTGTGTTGTACCTGCGTACTGCTGGGAATTAATCAGGGAGTTTATGCAAGGATTTCTCGGTACATGTGCACCAGCTCAAGCCCCTGTTTACCTACAGGTGTGTTTTCCTTCTTAAAAAAAGTTGAAACTTGGGAAAAGACACATATAATCAGTTTCGTCTAATGGATTTTCTTTTTGTTACAGAATCGTATGCAAGAAATCTACCAGCCGCTTGACACAATTCAACAGTACTTAGAACAATTCCGAGAATACAGGAAAGCAGTAACAGTTCGATAAATGTGCTACTTCACTGATTATTTTGTATTTTCCTTGTGTTGTAAGATATTTCATTTTATTTAACTTCGTACCTTATCTCAAAGTAAACACTCTAGGACTTTTTATGTTAAAAAATAATAAAAGTAAAAAGTAAAAAAAAAGTTAGACTGAGTACATAGTTTATTGCTATTGAGACACAATTTCCACTAATGAAACTGCATTTTTTTTAGAGTGAACATATCTTGGTGGAACAAGGGTAATAACAGTCAAAATCAACAAAAGGAACATTCAAAATATCTGACAGCGCTTTTTGTAAACTATTAAACAGGAGGTGAGTCGTAACATTTCTGCAGTTTTGCCTGGCTGAAGTCAAAGCCAGGGTTCTGAAACATGAATAGTAAATAAGAAAAACAGGAAAAAGAAACTAGCCTATCATAAACCATTATCTTTCAAAATTTACCTCCAACTGGAATCTTTCAAGATCTAACTTCTTCCTCATCTCATGCAGAGTCAAAGGGTCCGGCTTATACCCTTCTTCTTCCAGTAGCGACTCCCATATTTCATCTTGCTTGAAGGTATCGGATTTACTGAGAACAATGTCTAGAATAGAGCCATCTTCTATGGTCCACAAAGAGTCGTCACCATGAACAGCTTTAAGAAGATTTCCCTACGGGACAAAACAATCAATACAAAGAAGGATGAACTTAACAACCATGTTAGTATTTTTTAAAACATGAGACCATAAGCTGAAGGTCAGTAGCAGCAGCTACCGACACGATAACTTACTTTAATCACAACTTCCCCCAGTACTTTGACCTCGATGCTTTTTGGCTGAATGTTTACTTGGATATTTTTGGATCTTGTGTTGGCTGGTAAGTTAACCTCAATGTGCACCTCATGAACGGTCTGCCACCAGGAACCCCAGGGTGTCGCACTCCGCACAGTGCCGCTTTTTTCGTCAAAATGACTGAGTTGGTCGTACGGCATATTCCTAGTCTGAGGTTGGAATATGGTTCACGAGGAAGCCATAAAAGAGCTTGAGAGGTTCGAGGCTTCTGCCAGTGGCTGCAAAACGTCAACAACAGCAGACAGCAGACGCGCGACGCCGACTCGCAGGGGAGAGATCCCAGGACTCGCGCGTACAAATTTTTCATACGAGCTTTCTGCCTCCCAAATTGTGCGAATAGTGGCTGAGCCAGCAGGTGTTTGAGCATGGTTTGAGCGAGCTGCCTTCCTGGTAAGGAACTGGGTTCTAATTTTTGGCAGGTTAATCTTGTCCCCAGTTTTCGTTTTGTGCTGTCAGTCGGTGGCTGGGAGCGCAGAGGAGGTGTTCGCGCTGAGAGACTTTGATTCGAATCCCGGGTACCGAAACATTTTTCTCAGTTGACTGCATGAATGCGTTACAATTAGCCCAAGTTCAGACTGGTTCATGTTAAGGAGAGCCTCGGTGGCTCAGGGGGCTGAGGTGTCGGTCGTAGAGAGAAGCACTCGGGTTCAAATCCCGGCTAAGAGTAACTTATGGCTTATGTTTTCCGCCGCGGTGCTGCTTTTGCAGCAGCGTGTCAGATGGGTGGCCTACCTTGACGGCGCGGCTCATACACTGAATTAAAGGCCAGATCTTCCAAACAATCCTGGCTGTTAATAGACGCGCAGCACACACTCACACTCGTCTGTCTTTCCCTCAAAGAGTGCAAAAGAGAGTTCCTGCCGTCAGCCTCCACCCCAAGCGTGGCAAATGGGTGGTCTATCTTGGTGGCGCTGCTCTCTGTATATCACCTCTAGGATGCAAAAGAGTTCCCGCCGTCGGCTCCCACCCCCCCTACCCCCCCTCCCAGAAGGAGAGGGGAGTAGGGGCAATCATAAAGGGTTAGTAACCTGACCTGGCTGGTAGCGAACCAGGTCCAACGGGAAACATGTGCTGCCGCATGGCCTCCAACCAGCCTCCACGGCCCATCGCTCTGCCACCTGAGCTACGACAACACACCTGTCCGACACGTCCTATCTTAGAGTGATGGTACCGGGGTTGAGAAGTAAACTGAGGAAAAGATTCACTCAACTGGGAGTCGAACCCAGGACTTCCTCCCGCCAGCCGACACCTCTACCATATCAGCCAACCAGCCACTGAGAAGCAACGCGATCAATCTTAGAGTGATGGTACCGGATTTGAGAAGTAACCTGAGGAAAAAGATTCACCCACCTGGGAGTCGAACCCAGGACTTCCTCCCGCCAGCTGACACCGCTCTACCATATCAGCCAACCAGCCACTGAGATGCAATGAGATCAATCTTAGAGTGATGGTACCGGGTTTGAGAAGTAACCTGAGGAAAAAGATTCACCCACCTGGGAGTCGAACCCAGGACTTCCTCCCGCCAGCTGACACCTCTACCATATCAGCCAACCAGCCACTGAGATGCAATGCGATCAATCTTAGAGTGGTGGTACCGGATGTAAGAAGTAAACTTAGGAAAAGATTCACTCCTGGGAGCCGAACCCAGGCCAGCTAAAGAAAATAAGTTTGTCATTGGGATTCGAATCCAAGTCCTCATTCGAGGCGGCCGCTGCCTCTGCGCCCGGAGCCACCGAGACACATGAGCCTCCACAGCGTTGCCGATCGACCGTTCGACCGACCGTCTGCGACCGACCGACCCATTGTGGGATCACCTTCAGTTTCGGCGCGATTGTTGCGAGTCTCCAAAAGTCGTGGTCAAGGAAAGGATATACCCCTTGCCCTTACCGACACCGACACCCTAGCGTCCTAGCGTCTCTTGAGGCAAGGGGTATTGCCTCGAGCTCCTGGCTAGTTTCTAGTTGACATTCAAGAACGTGGACAAGACAAACAAGCCCTCACATAACAGCCTTATATTCACAATGAACACTAGGGAATCAGTACATTTATTGACTCTATAATTACAGATAAAACACAAAAATTTGAATGGGCAGGGAAGTCTCTTCGTAGCTGTAATCAGTCACTCCAAGGTTTTACGCTATCGTTTCATGTAAAACGAAACTAAAACCCTGGAAAGAGTGTTCTTTTTGTTTGATTCGGAATCCAGCACTCAGCCTCTGATGAGTGTGGAGTTGCCCCGGTTAGGTGCCTCCACGCGGTCCTGGAAACGGATGGAGGCCTCCTGGATGAACATGTTTCTGGTGAGGAAGGAGCGGAGTGTGTCCACGCCCTGGCGGCCCGGCCGGTCGAAGGGGAAGCCCATGGGCTTCTTGTCCGGGTACAGCTGTCCTCGAATGCCACAGTAAGCAGCCCCATCCTTGCACATGCCTTCCAGGGGTTGGTTTACCTGCAGGTGAGTCCAGAGTTAGGACTTGCTTCGAAAGGAATTTAATGCTTAAACTAAGTAATTTTTTAACTAGCGTACTTTGTCCTTGGAGTAGTCTGTGATCATGACGAACAGCTGCATTGGCATTCCCTGTGGAGTCCCTTTGGGAATAAGCATGTGTTGCGGCCACCCACAGCCACAGAAGTTGAACTGGTCCAGGGCATCAGCAGCTGTTGGTCTATTTTGATCCAGGTTACGGAAAGTTCTCTCGAAGGGGATTGTGACAGATGACATGGTGGAACGTCTCTCAATCACATTGTTCCTTTGATTCACTGCAAAAACAGAAAGGGACATGAGATTTGGTTGCTCTCCACAGAAAATAGAACATTTTTATAAATTGTCACAAACAATGAGAATAAAAAACTCACGAGTGACAGGGAACTTGTCCAACTCGATCATAAAGGTCCGTTGGTCTCTGAACAACATAGGTACTCCTCGTTCATCATTCTTGGGGCCAAGGAAGATTCGTACATACCCTTCCCTCTGCCCAGCTAGTGTATTCTCAACCTGAAATAAAAATCAAAACAGTTCGAAATTTGTCCTCTTGTAGAACAGAAAATATAAAATAGCCATCAAGTTTAAGTCCAACCTGGATGCGGTAGGTGAAGGGTCGATGCTGCAAATGTGTGAATCGTGCAAAGATGGATCCTCGGGGTGAGAAGTCCAGCCCTCTTGATAGGTCCATATCATTCTGCTGCCAGAATGTCTGGAACTCATTGGGTTTCCGCCCGCCTGCAGAAAGCACCTCGACGCTCTGCAGGGGAAATAAATTTTATGCTTACAAAAATTTAAAAACATCAGCTAAATTCATTTAAAAAAAATACTTTAAAAAAATAATTGCAGATGGCACAAGTGCAAGTGGTTCTCTTTCATTCTTAGTACTTTCCTGGCTCTGAAAAAATTAGTTTTCTCTTGTTTACTCCACTTGCCTTGATCTGAATGCCGGGGAAGTCCAGCTGCTGCGGCGTGTAGGCGGGCAGGGTGCGCTTGTGCTCCTGGAAGAGGTCGTCCACGAAGGAGTGCCAGCGGTAGAAGACCGGATCTCTCATGTTGGTGGCAGCGTCTCCCATCACGGCGAACGATTCCTGTCAGCAACAGCGTGCCATCGGTATGGTCCAGTCACACGAATCATGCTCAAGTTTTCTTTCTTCTCTCTCTCTCTCTCTCTCTCTCTCTCTCTCTCTCTCTCTCTCTCTCTCTCTCTCTCTCTCTCTCTCTCTCTCACCAGGTGCCGGTTGTCGGGGTCGTGGGCGAAGCCGATGGCGATGTGACCGAAATTGTGCAGGTCTCCGTACAGCGGTCGGTTGGGGGACAGTACGTTGGACTCCAGGATGTTGCCCAGGACATCCACACCCCCTGCCTCCGTCAGGTTTATCCTCCTGCCGTCGGCCTGCGCACAACATGAGCCTTTTTCACTATTTCGGGGAAATCTCATGCCAGGCGTGGTTTTCATTCTTGAAATTCATTCTCTAAATGAAATAGAGAGTGACGGGGCACTCACCGACACAACGAAACCGGTGTGGATGGCCTCGTAGATGCGGTCCCGCCAGCGCTCCATGTCCTGGAGGTCGAACTGAATCTGGTCGGACTCACGATTGATATCCTGAAAGCCGAAAGGACAATAGAATTCAAGTTTAGCGAGGAGAAAACTATGATGATGGCGTTTTGTGTACTTAGGTGTACTCACGGACAAGACTGTGTTGGCTGCCCTGGAGGGCCAGGCGCGGGAAGACACCAGGCTGTCCAGCTTGGGGAAATAGCCTTCTTTGATTGGCTCGCGCAGGTTCTGGAGTCGCCGCACTCGCTGCAGACCGTTGGACAGCCGCTCCAAGTTGTACCTGCAGGCAGTCCCAACAAGTTCAACAAGGAAACACCAAGATGTTTCCCTCCAGTGCATAGTGGGCCAGAAGACCGGAGGAGGCAGCCTAAATTCAAGACGCGTTTTGAGCTCCAGAGTCGCTAAGCAGGACTCGAACCGAACGTGTGACCCCGCCAATTGATTGCTCTCCGAACGAGGAATTCATTGGTGGGGTCACACGTTCGGTTCGAGTCCCATTTAGCGACTCTGAAGCTAAAAACGCGTCTTGAATTATGGCCGCCTCCACCGGTCTTCTGGCCCACTGTGCGCGGGTTGAACTCTGGCAGCCTTACCGCGCGATGATCTGTTGGTGCGAGTAGTAGAACAGCTCGCCGCGTCGGTCCTTGCCCACCACCTCGCGGGGGCCCTCGAAGGGGTGGATGAGGTGCCAGTGCCAGTGGTGCAGGTTGATGCCCAGGTCCTCGCGCCAGTACGCTATCTTGTGCTCCTCCTCGAGGTCGGACGCCGAGTAGTCCTTGGGGATCTCCAGGGGCACCTGCAGGCGCGCCGCGTGTTTTTAAAAGCTCGAAGGAAGGAGACAACCTGCCATTTTCCCGGCGGCAAAAAAAAATCCTGAAAAATTTCTCAAAGCCCTCCTTTTCCTAACTGACACATCAAGGCACTTTGTGGCACTTTGTAGACGTTCGCCTGGGACTGCACTGTGCTGTACAGTGCTTATCTCCACGATGACGGGCAGTGCCTGGGCAGTGCCGCCCGTCGCTCCGTCTCTCTCGCACTGACGGGGCGACCCGGACGTGTGCGAGACAGACGTGAAGTGCACGCCGGGAGCCCCGCTCGGGGAATGCCTCTCGGTGGAGTCCTCGCCGGCAGTCCCCGAAGGGCTTGCCGGACAGGGGCACCCCTCACGGGGATCACCTCCGGCTCCACCAAGACCGACACGCCACTATAAGAACAGCGGCTCCCTGGCAATGGCCGAGATTCGCAGTGAAACCGCCAAACAGTGAACCGTCCGAACATGAACCGCCAAGACGACGACAAGGAGAAGCAGCGCGAGAGGGAGCGAGAGCGAGAGAGGGAGAGAGAGCGAGAGAGGGAGAGGGAGAGAGAGCGAGAGAGGGAGAGGGAGAGAGAGCGACAGCGCGAGAGGGAGCGGGCGGCAGAGAGGGCACGCCGGGAACGCGACATGGAGCGAGAGAGAGAGCAGTACCGCCGCATGCAGGACCTCAACAGTCGTGCCTACGAGCGCGAAGAATGGTGAGTGCAGCCACGACACAGTGGACTGGCCAGAGGACCGGTGGAGGTGGCCAAAATTGTAGAGTCGTTTTGAGCTCCAGAGTCGCTAAATGGGACTCGAACCGAACGCGTGACCCCACCAATGGATTCCTCGTTCGGAGAGCAATCCATTGGTGGGGTCACACGTTCGGTTCGAGTCCCATGCAGCGACTCCGGAGCTCAAAACGCGTCCAGGGTTTAGGCCGCCTCGTCATTCGGAAAGCAATCTATTGGTCGAGCCACGTTCGGTTCCAGTCCCATTTAGCGACTCTGGATTTTTACATTTTTATTTTTTTCTGTGTCCCTGTAGAAATTGTCCATGGAACCTAACGGCCACTGCGGTGATGCCCAATGGGGGGTGGGATTGGACCACGCCACTCTGAAATCGCCACGATGGACACAGAATTGACGCGTGCTACTCTGTATGGACTTCCCCGTGCCCTGAGGAACGTACCCCTCGCCAGTTCACTCTAATTTAAATAATGTAATAGTGACATTTTGTACTTTAATAATAAATATTGAAATAATTGATAGAGATGGCAAGATTTGTTTCATGTACCCCGTGATTTTGAGAGTGAGTGAGGGGGGAGAGAGAGAGAGAGAGAGAGAGAGAGAGAGAGAGAGAGAGACAGAGAGAGAGACAGAGAGAGAGAGACAGAGAGAGAGGTCCTCACCCGCTGGGTGGGGTCCAGCGCCATGCTGGTCTCCTCCCTGGCCTGCGAGAAGAGCGAGCCGGTGACGAACTTCTCCGGGAACAGCTCGGACACCGGTGGCAGGTGGGCGGAGGCCGTGTCGGTGCGGTGCAGCAGCGCCACGGAGTAGGCGTAGATGAACAGGTACGGGTTGAGGTGGTTGCGCGCGTACACCGACACGGACAGGAAGTCGTCCAGGTTGCGCATGCCTGCAACGCCACGGCACGGGTTCAAACAACCGTTCTCTATCGATTGTTTTTTCGCAGTGGGCCAGAAGGCCGGTGGAGGCGGCCAAAACTCTGGACGCGTTTTGAGCTCCAGAGTCGCTAAACAGGACTCGAACCGAACGTGTGACCCCACCAATGGATTCCTCGTTCGGAGAGCAATCCATTGGTGGGGTCACACGTTCGGTTCGAGTCTCATTTAGCGACTCTGGAGCGCAAAACGCTTCCTGGCGGAGCGCCTGCGACACACTGGATAGGCAACCCGGTACACTGGCGGGCCGAGTGGTTGCCTACCCTTGTCATGACAGGCGCTCTCCGAACGAGGAATCCATTGGTGGGGTCACACGTTCGGTTCGAGTCCCTTTCAGCGACTCTGGAGCTCAAAACGCGTCTCGAGTTTGGGCCGAGACTCTGGCAAATCCTCTCCACTGTGAGACGCACGCACCCATGAAGACGTTGATGAGCCTGGTGGCCAGCTTGCGGTGCTCCGGCAGGAAGAGCGAGAAGCCGGCGCGCTTGCCCAGGCTGGCCGGCATGCTGAGGTCCGGCAGGTTGATCCTGCGCACCGCGATGCGTTCCGCCTTCTCGCCGAAGCGGTTGATGACGGGGGTGCCCAGCTGCTTCTGCCGGTCCGTCTGAAACAACAGAGAGGGTGTGAGACAGTGAGAGAGAGAGAGAGAGAGAGAGAGAGAGAGAGAGAGAGAGAGAGAGAGAGAGAGAGAGAGAGAGAGAGAGAGAGAGAGAGATGTTTACCAGGTACTCCTTGGGCACGTCAAAGAAGATCTTCTTCTTGCTCTTGTCGCCCTCCTTGGGCATGAAGATGGGCTCTGCCGGCCTGTCGAACAGGTACTGCAGCTGGTCCACGGTGGCCTGCGCCTCGGCCGCAGGCACTGCCACGCACGCGAGGACTGCCAGCCTGCCGACAGAAACCACCCTTGCTGCCACACTGCCAAAATTTGTTTTTGGTGTTGAATGAAAGAGCTTTCCCCGCATCTTCCTTTGGCGCGGTCCTCTCTGTGTCCGATGCCCCTTTATTCCAGTTCCAGTCGCATATCACAGTGGCTCTGCCGAGCTGGGGTATCCCCATGAGGAAAACAAACCTGCAGACGGATTCGTCGCTCCGTCTCTCTCGCACCTCCACGGCACACACCACGAGAGCGAACGAGACAGCGCTCTGACGTCACGGGGGTCTCCCGCAACCTGTTCCAGACAGGATCGTTGTCCAGGCCTCCGCTCCGCACGCACGTAGCTTTGCGTCGGTGTCAAAGCTCCCAGTGTATGACCTTCCAAGGCCGGGACAAACAATGTTCGCGCGACAGGGTGGCTGTGAGGAGCCGGACTTTCGGGTTCCCTCTCGCGCCTTTTTCTGACCTCTGCTACTATCTCCCTTCGTAGTCGGGCAAGACGGAAAAAGTCGAGGATTAATTAACTTAATTGGTCCGTCACATTTTCTGACCGAGACTCGCTCAGAAACCATCACGCTGAGAGACAAATATTGCATACAAGGGAAATCAAAGGAAAATCTACGCTCTTCCCCTTTTTTGCCTGCAGATCTGTTTTGCGGTGATTAGACGTTTAAAAATAGCTCATCGAAGTGTTGACTGGTCTGTAGCAGCACGCATCCTGGACACTTCACTTCCCACGTCACTCGTCTAAATGTGTGCAAGACCTGCACGTGGCCCATTTTTTCTCAAAGGAGCCTTCCGAACTTACAGACATGCGAACATGCTCGCTCGCAGCATCCTGACGGAGTCTTGGAGCGCCACCCTCGCTGAAGTCGTTCCCTGGAGCTGTGCGCGGTCCAGGCCAGAGGTCCAGGCAGTCTGTCCCTGGAGGCGGCTGGAGGAAGACTGGACAATCACAGCGCCGGAGCGCCGCTTGTGGAGCCCAGGTCCTTCCCTCTCCAGACGTCCAGCAGACGCGTGATTCCGATCGAGTGGTTTTCGTCGCTCTCTCTCTCGCACCTTTACGGGACGCTCCACGAGTGCGAGAGAGACAGAGCGACGCAAGCGACCCTCGGAATCCTGCAGACGGCTGCGGTCTTTCCCGAGACGCGCTGGGGCTGTCCCGGGGCACTCCGCCGTCAGCAGTTTTTATGATCAAGTGCTTTAGAAATAAAGGGCGATTTGGAGATCTCTTCCATAAAGTCAAAATATTCAGTTACGGTGTCCTTGAAATGGGAAACCTGTGAAGCGTGAAAACTTTGTGTCCCCTGCGTTTTAAAATTTCCCTCGAAATGTCTGGCTTTCCAACCCTCTGGGAGGCGTCGTCTGCTCTCGGCCAGTTCGACAGTACACCAGAACACAACTTATTTGTAGTTCCAATGGTGACCACCACGCCTGGCCAGGCGGCGCTGCGCTTTGCCTTGGTTTTTTTGTTTGTTCCAGGTCTGCCACTTTCGCCATTGCACAGTCGAAAAGACAGGTCAAATCCAGATTCAATCCTCCATGAAAGCACATGATTAAAATAGGTTTGGAGAAGAAAATTATAATTAACAGTATTTTCTATAAATTTAATCCACATAAAAGCTATAAAAAGTCGTATATTGTTCGTTTAAAACAGTACAGTGTTGGCAATGCATTACTTGTTGTTTGCTTGACCAGTTGCATAACCTAACATTTTGGCAGACGACGTTCCAAACAAATCCAATTGAAGTCCATTGACTAACTGGTAATTTAATCATCATGGATCTAACGTCGGACCTGGAAATCGTCAAGGCTCACATCGCATCCTTTCCTGACTTCCCCAAACCGGGGATACTGTTCAGGTGTGGTTTTGATTTATTTGAACGTGTAGAATGGTGCCCAGAATGACACCCATGTGTGGCAAGTGACAAGTTTCTGTGTTTTGTTGCAGGGACATGTTTCCAATATTCCGGAGTCCTCAAGCAACTGCTGCTCTGGAAAACTTATTGGTGGAACATGTGAAAAGTCTTAATGACGTTGACGTTGTCGTCGCTTTAGAGTCCAGAGGTTTTCTCTTGGCGCCTTTCGTTTCGTCAAAGTTAAGACTTCCGTTGGTGCCTGTTAGGAAGAAAGGAAAGCTTCCTGGTAAGACAAGGGAAGTGGAATTCACTCTGGAATATGGAACGGTGAGTTATTTTGGAGTCTTTTCATAGTTCTGAATTGTCTTTTAACATGTGTAAGTCAGTTGCTAATTGGTTTGTTTCTGGTCTAGGATACCTTTGAAATGCAGGAGGACAGCATTAAGCCTGGGCAGAAAGTTGTAGTGATTGATGATCTCTTGGCAACTGGAGGTAAGCTCTACAAACACATTGCAGTCACTTTATAATACTCACTCAGAATTGGGCATTGGACCTTGGCTGTGTTATACTTGGTCATAGATACTGCTTTACAGAAAATACCTCACTTTCTTTCTTCTTTTCTTCTTCAGGAACAGGCAAAGCTGCTTGCCAACTTATCAGAGACATGGGTGGGGAAGTGGTAGAACTGCTGGTTTTGATGGAACTCATAGAGCTGCAGGGGCGTAGCAACCTCCCATGTTCTGTTCATTCTATTGTTCAGTTCTAAAGGCCTGAACTTGAAGCCAACTAGAACCAAGATACCTGAAACTGTGAATACTGTCACATTCCATTTTAGAACTTCCCTTATTTGAACTATTTGCTCAGAAAAGGCTGTGACTTTTTGTACTTTATATTACTACTGTTTTCCTACTCACATTCTTTCCTGTATGTCTCTTTGTACGTCACACTAGGGACAAATCAGAAATATTGATAAGGTCAATGTTTTGCCCTTTTATTTTTCAAGAAAAAAAATAAAAACACACCTATTTACATTCGTAAATTATTTAAATTTGTACGTTTGATTGAATACATTGTTGCATTTGAACATTGATGTTGGCGCTCAGGTCTCAATACATGCATCACTCTCAGTCTTACAATACATCATGCAAAATAAGTAAGAGCCCATGTTACAGAACTTAAGATTAACTCCAAAGAATCAAAGAATCCAGGCACAAATGGCAGTGTCTTGGCAGGTTGTAGTGCACTATTTCTGCACTGTAGAAACATCACAAATATAAAAGAATTAAGTAAATATCAACAAGATTTCCTATGCTAAAATACTTTACATGACTATAAATATATATGATTTTGTCAAGCAGAGAGAATTACATAGGTCACATACTCCATTATAACCAGATACAATAATACTTCAGTTACATTGTAATTTTTTTATGCGCACACATTTACAATTATGAACAAGTCATGCAGAACTCTCCATTGTGGAGGCTCGAATTACTCAATACAAGGAACATTTGTGTGGCATATTTCTGACTAGGTCAGAGTCAAGGTCTAAATGGTAAATAATATTAACACACTAAGGGGGATACCTTAACTAATGTATCTTAATAAACAAGTGAGGGAAATACCATACATCTGCTGATCTGTATCATCCACAAGCAAATAAAACTGAATACATTTCTTAAATGTAATAATTTGAGCATTCATGCAACATAACTATGCTAAGTAAAATGATTTTACTTAAATCTAAAATATGGACACACATCAAATGTTTCCCAAAAGAAAGGATTTATGCTGAAAGTCATACCCATGAACTAGGAATGTAAAACTGAAGTAAAACTGCCTCTACTTGAGGTAATCATAATATGAACACCACTGAAGTCTTAACCAGACATGTTGCAATATTTAAAAGAAGTAATATATATAGTTATCTTGGTGCTTCAGTTGACCTGCTGCTGGTTTTGAACTTCCTTCAGAGGGGTTGCAGGGCTACCAACAGGGCTATTTCGGGCTGGACTGTGCCGAGCAGGACTAAGCAGCTCTTCTTTAATTTTTGCAGCGGGGCGAGTTGACAAGGGTGTTGATGCATCAAAGGATGAGATATTCTCTTTGTCTTTCTTGGCAGTGGACTGATGTGTGGGAACTCTGAAACTCTTGGACAGATTTGAATTCTCCAGGAAAGATTTGGAATGTGCCAATGAAAGGCGGTTCTGTCAGAACAAGACACAGTTTGTTAAATACTTTCTATGTAATCAAGCACGTAACAGGATGGAACAAATCAATTTCAGCTCACCAGTAGAGAATCATCCTGAGACTTGAATGCCATTGAAGGGTTGAAGCGAGTTTGGCCAGTAGCACGTGCCAATTCATCTTTAAGTTTGTCAATTGTGCGTTTCTGAGCTCGGATCTGAGATTCAAACCTATCATTTTCCTACAAACAAAAATTATGACTGTTAATATCCACATAAATTTTATAGATGCATACAGAACGTTTTATTTACTTTAGAATACCTTTTTCAAATCAAGATTTTGTTCCTTTAATTTGATAACATGGTGAATTTTCTGCTTATGGTTCTGATGTCCCAAAATTTGAGCGTAACGTTGCGAGAGTTCTTTCACCTCTCCTTCAGCAGCTTCCTTGCGGGTGGCCAGAGCTTGACGCTCCGATTCGAAAGCCTCCAGTTGCTCACGGAATGGGCCAACTAGTGCTTCCAACTCATAGTATCTCTGCTCCCAGGAAATTCCATTGGAAGCAGCGTCTTGCAAAGCTGCAACTTCCCTAAAGAAAAAACAAAACATTGATTAAAAATTGTATTTAGCACAATTTAACATGATTGATGGAAGAAAACTATACAAAGACCCACTTGGCATGGTCATCCCTCTCTTGGATCAGCTTTTGCTGGACGCTCTTCACCTCATCCTCAAGGCTGGACATTTTAGACCGGCTCTGTTTAATAGCTTGCTGCAGCTCAACAACAGCAGCTTTGTAGGTCTCCTTGCGACGGGTGGTCTGATCTAGTTCTGCTTCAAGCTGTTGTACTCTACCCGTAACAGTGCCCACTTCTTGTGTTTTGGCACCCAACGATTTTTTGAGAGAAGAGATTTCTTCACTCAAAGCCTCATCACGTTCATTTCCAATGGCTTTCTCAGTTTCAATTTCTAATTTTATCTTCTGAACCTGCTCAGTCAACAATATTATCTCTTCCTTTTGGGCTTCAACTTCCTTCTTAGACTTAAGGAGTGACTCTTCATTTTCCCATTGAATCATTTCATTTTGCATCTTCAAAGAGCTTACTTCGCTTTGTAATGCCATCTTCTCTTCCTCCAGTTTTGCTACTTCCTTACGATTATCTTCCACTCGAGTTCGCAGGTATTTGGCAAGATCTGCCTGGTTTTGAACTTCAGCATTTAATTCAACAATTTTGGCCTCATGTTTCTCTATAACATCAGACTGTTCTGACACTTTGGTATTTAAAGAAGCAATGCAATTCTCTTTTCCAATCTTATCAGCCTCCAGGATTACAATAGTTTTTTCTGCTTCTGTTATTTGTTTCAAGCTGTCTTCAGCTTCAGCTTTGAGGTAATTGATTCGATCTTCAGATTCTTGAAGTTTATTTTCCAGGGATGCAATGAGATCATTCTTTTCAATAATTGTTGAGTCAAGCTCAAATACTTTCTCCTTCATGTCTTCAATCAAAACCTCATTACCCAACTTTTCTTGTAGCATTTCAGTTATCTTAAGTTCACACTCCTTCCTGAATGCCTTTTCAAAGTCCAAGTCATTGGATAAAGCACTAATTTGGACTTCATTTGACTTGACTGCATCACGAAGGTTGTCAGCATCTCTGTGAAGGGATAGAAGAGCATGATCCTTATCAGCAATAATTACAGACAATTCAGAGAGTTGGTTTGATTTTGACATGAGTTCATCCTTCAACTCCTTCATTTCAGTTTCCTTTTCCTCAATTTCACTTTCTTTTCTTGCAACCACATTAACAAGAGTTTCTATTCTTTCCCTTGCCTTGGACACATTCATCTTGTGGCACTCTAAGAGGGTAGTAAGAGACTCCAGCTGGCTCTGCAGCTCGGCTTTAGCCCCCAACAGCACACTAATTTCTTGATCGGCTGAAAGTTTCTGCTCTTCAAGACACTTCTTCAACTGGTCCCTTTGGCAAATAATTTCTCCATTTTCCTTTGACAGCTCTCCAATTTGCCAATCACTCTTCAAAGCAGATTCTTTCTGCTGTTTCAGTTTGCATTCTAGGTTCTTGACAACCTGCTCTGATTCTGCAGCTGCTGTCTCAAGCTCAAGAACGGCACCTTGAAGTTCTGTTACTTTATCATTGAGGTCATCCAGCTGGTTTGTCAAATCGTTTATCTGTTTCTCACGATGCTGTATCTCCATTTCCCCGTCAGCAGCATCAGCCTTGGCCTTTTCCAGTTGGTCCTTACACTGACTCAGCTCTTTCTGTGCCTGCTCGAAAGCCTTCTTCACTGACAAATAGTCCTCCACTTGGTTTGCCAAAAAGTCTTGAGTGGCCTGAAGTTCATTGGTTGTTTGTTCCAGATTGGCAATAACTGCGGCCTGCTCATCTCTGTCCTTCTCCAAACTTTCTACATTTCGGTTGGCCTCATCAAGTTGCAGGGCATACATCTCTACACTCTCCTGCAGAATCTTAATTTCAGCAAGAAGGCGAGAATTTTCATCAGCACACTTCTGCTTAAAAGATTCTACCTTATCAATCAAAGTATCTCTCATATCTTGAATATCACGAATGTTTTCTTGTTCCATAACAGTAAGATTTTCCTTTTGCTCATTAATAGTTGTTTCAAGAGCACAATTGACCTGAGACAAGCGCTCAACTTCCACATCACTATCAACAAGACGCTTGCTGACTGCATTAACGATGGCAAGAGTTTCGTGACCAAGAATTTCCAGATTTCTTCGGATCTTTTTCATATGGTCAAGCTCATTTTTCACAGCTTCCAATTCCTCCTGAGCATCATCAAGATACTTTTGACTTTGAGCAAGCTCAGTTTCCATCACATTCATACGATCCTTAAGCTCAACAATTACCATCTCCTTGTCCAAGTTAGAGATTCTTAATTCATCTTTTGCTGCAGTGACTTGACGGAGCTGCTCCTGGGCTTCTTCTAGTTCAGTTGAAATTGCCGACACTTCTTCTTTGGCTTCAAGAACTTTCTGTTCAGTCTCCGCCTTCACTTTCTCCAGTTCCACCAGAGCATCAGTTCTAGCAGCTCGCACCAATGCCTGTGTATCGTCACGGACCTGCTGAAGGGTCTGAGTGTAAGCTGCTTCAGCAGCATCCAGCTTAATTTCTGCTTCTTCAAGTGCAATACGAGTCCTTTGTTTTATTTCTGCAATACGTTTTTCACTCTCCTGAGTCAGCTCTTCAATTTGCTGTCTAGCCCTCTGTTTTTCTGTTTCAAGAGTCTCTTCAGCAGCCCTCAATTTGGAGTGGACTGAGGTCATCTCATCCTCATGCAGTTGGATTTGCTCTACTAGTTGCTGATCCAAGTTGTCATATGACTCTTGGACTGATTGAAGTTCAGCCTGAGACATGGTCAAAGCTTCCTCCAGTTGAAACTTTTGCTGAGAGAAGTCTTGAACTTTTTCTGACAAAGATTGGATTTCATGCTGGTGTTCTTCTCTTTCCTCCTCAAATTCTTTCTGCATGGTTTTTTGGGACTTTCTTTCATCCAGCACTTGTTGCTCAAGCTTGTATGCAAGGTCTCGCAGATTAGCTAACTCATATTCATGTTCAGCTTGAGCCTGGGCGACTCGAGCTTCACAGTCTGCCACATTCTTCTCCAAGTCCTTCTGAATTGAAGAGAGTTGTTCATCATGCTTGGAGCAAATTTGCTCAATCTCAGCACGGTACTCCTTTGCTCTGCGTTCTGCTTCAGCTCGTCTTTCTTCCAATTCACAACTTGAATTAGAAAGGTCAGACTGAAGTCCTAGAATAAGTTGCTGTCGTTGCTCCAGTTTGTGGTGGAGTTCCGCAGACAGCAGGCCCAATTCTTCAACTTCCACCTGCAACTTCCTTTTCTCTTCCAATGTTCCTAGATAAAGAGACTTCTGCTCTTCTAAAGCCTCTTCTGTTTTGTTTTTGAACGACTGCAGCTCATCTAGCTTTGACTCTAAATCCTCAACTTGTGATGACAACGCGGTTTTGATAGTTTCCTCTTGCAGGAGATTTTCTTTGTACTCAGTGATTTCTTCCTCAAGAGCCTTGCACTTCAATTGGTATGTCTCCAGTTCAGAAGTAACTGTTTTAAGTTCACTTTCCAGCTGGACCACCTCAACTTGCAGGTTTGCATTAGCCTCCTCTAATAGTGCCACCTGTGATTTGATGTCAGACAGAAGAGACTCCAGCTTCACTGTAAACTTCTCAGATTCGTCAATTTTAGCTGTCATCTCATCTATAGCCTGCAATTTTTCATCCAACAACACCAACAAATCCCGCTTGGCGTGTTCCAGAGTCTCACAGTGCTCTTCTCTGGCTTGAATCTGCATTGACGCTTCATTCAGACGCTCTCCAAGGTCTGAAACTTCATTAGAAAGAGCCAACCTGCTTTCTAGGAGCTTTTCATTTTCAGCTTTGGCTTCTGCGACACTTCCTTCCAGTTCCAAGCATCGCCTGACGGATTGCTCCATTTCCTGCTTGTTCTGCTCTGCCCTCTTGTTGAGAATCTCTAATTCCAATTGCAGCTCTGTCTTGGATTGCTCCAGTTCAGAAACGGCGGCTTTCCTTTCAGCAAGGTTAGCATCAGCAATATTGTAGGATTCAGTAAGAGAAGAAAGTTGCGAGCTCTTCTCAGCCATCTCTTCAATAAGGCGATCTACTTCTTTTGACAATTCATTCTTCTCAAGCTCCAATTTTTCAATCATCTTCTTGCCTTCCAGGAGCTCACTCTCCAGTTGCTGGTACTTGGATTCCGAGTCCTCTAGCTTGGAGTATGTTTGCTGCAACTTATCCTGAAGTTCAGTCAACTCATTTCTGTTGTCCTTGAGGGGTGTTAGATCTTCAGAGCTGCTGAAATCACTGTCAATGTTCCTTCTTGCACCGGTGGAATCATGTTTGGCTTTAACTGTTGATGGTGTCTTCTTGACAGACTTCTTTGGCATTTGAGGCTGAAACACATAGAAACAATTAAATATAAGCATATCACCGACAGAATTCAAACTGAACATGTTTGCTTCAGCATCTAGAACTTACTGTTCGAAAAACATGCAGAGCATTCAAACTAGCAGAGCGTTGAAGAGTGTTGTCACCGGAAGCTGCAGCAGCCTTAGGCTCCACAAATCTGTTTGTCATCTTGTCCATAGCCACTCCTTGGGCTTTCTTACTCTCAAACTTCGGATCATATGTTCCTGGCGGAGGGACATCACCTGAAAAATAATAATGATGTAATACACAAAAACAAAGAAGCCAAGGATAGTACCTTTGACTGAAGCATTTGACAAACATGAAAGTAGGTTGAGAAAAAATGAAATATCCAGTTAAAAATTTACTCGGAGGTTAAAGTAGCCATAGGGCTTTGCTGGTACAGCATAGCAACTTATGAATGTCAAGTAATTTGATATTTCTTGAGCTTATTCTGTGTCAATCTTGGTCAATCTTCTGCAAAATGGATCGGAGATTGAACTTTTTATTAACTTACTAGTAATTTCGTTGAATCGTTGTAACTTGGCTCGAGGAAACATTGTGCTGATTGGAGAATCACCAAGTCAAACCGAAATCTAGACCTTCCACAGTGAAGATAAACACCGCAGAACGATACGATCCTTGTGTATTCAGGCAGCTCCTAGCCACTGTTCAGGTTCTACACAACCGTCAACACAATCAGGAAGTCACGGGCACTTCTAACGAATTTCTAAAATCACGGTAAGCCCTTTCACGGCTTTTAGTCTCCTTCTTTCACGACAGATACAACAACCACCCAGAAATGTAACGGGCAACCCTTCAAAACAATGCCGGTTTGAATTGGGCCAATGGGAGACGAGAATAGTGATTTAAAAAACTTACAGCCAATGGGAGCTTGTGTTTCGTCGTCCACTAGCGCCCTCTCCCGGACGTAGGTTGAACTACACACACCCGCCAAGCTTCGCTTTTGTTTATTCGGGAGGGCCACACTGACAAATGACTGAATACACGTAAAACAATTAAACGATCCAAGGATCCTTTAAATGAATGTGACAAATATAATCCTTTACAAGTGACTATCTCCAAGTATCGATTTTGAAAGTATTGAGACGACGTAGTGAGTACGATGCACTCATTTTTGACCGCGGAGTGTTTTGTACCCTGCGTGGCAAACGGGTGCGCTTCCCCGCGAGTATTTGAAAAGAACTTTTGACAGTCGGCGATGAAACTTGAAATGTTATCCTCCGAGAAAAGCGCTAACCGACTCCTGTTCCTGACTTCTTTTCGTGAATTAAAAACTACTCTCGCCAAGTAATACGGTAGTAAGGAAGCCATCCCATTTTCCCAATCAATTCTCAAGGTAACATCTTACCTCTTTCCATTCACAAATCTCTATTAATGCAAGGGAATAGGTTTCAAAAAGAAATTAACCGTTTTTCTGATAAAACTTTATTAAAAAAGAAACATTGAGAGTCTTTCTTAACAGGGTATAATTATATACAAAGAAGTACAGAGAATAACTTAAGCCTAGCAACAGTGCTTCAATCGTGGAATATCTAGAAAGCGGTCATCACTTAATTATTGATAGTTTTAACAAATATTGCAGATAAATGAATATCACAAGACATGTGTTTGTCGTACTTCCTGCAATTGGCTGAAAATTAATAAGTAAATAATCAACATTTATTATAGAATTAAAAAAGTCAGTTGAGAAGCAGGATTTAAAGTGATGTTTTGCCACAATCAAATTATTGCACTAGTTGCCAAAGACTGAACAATATTTTACCCTGTGAATGAAAATCCGTTTTAGATTTGAGATTACAACAACAAACAAATAACACTGCTTGACCTGATGTGAAAAAGAAGCTACACAGGGAGGAAGTTTACAGGTTGCACAAATGTGAATGCTCTTTATACACAGTTGCAATGACAACTTTCACCAAACAGCCAAGAATTTTTCCAAAATGCCTATACCATTAGCAAACAGCACAAGGATATAAAATTTGACAATATACAAACTGTACCATAGCTAGTGCTTCAAATAATTTAAGTTCAGATCTATCTGTACATAATAAGTAACAATTCAGTTTCCAAACATTCTTAATAAATATTAATACATCAAAGAATGAGAAGATCTTCATAAAAGGAGAAAGCAGCAAAGACCCAGCATGGAGAATGATTAGGCTCCAGTCCAGAGAGTTCTACACAACATCAGTAGAAGTTGTAGGCTCCTATCAGCGTTTTAGAAAACTGTTCAAGAATCGAAATTCGATGTATCACTATCTTTCTGCTCAAGTTGGTTGTTAATATATATTTTTAATCTAACCGGAAAAGCTAACAGGAAAGCACAACACAATACTGTAATGGAATAATAAACAACAGATATCCCAAGTTCTTGCTTCATGTCAGACACCTCAAGCATCTGATATGTCATTGAAGATTCTGATAAAATGTTCCAGAGACCAAATATGAGAGCTGGCTCAGAAAGAGCTCACGTAAAGTACCCTTGAGTCCTCAAGCCACCAATCACCCTACATTATTTTCCAAAACTTGGTGAGCTACGTCCTGAACTAGCTCTGACCTTAGCATTTGTCAATGGAACATGAGAGACTTAAATTTCTAGATTAAGAGCTTTCCCAAAGATGAAAAAGTGTATGTGGCAGGGACTTTGCACAACTTGCAGTTACAAAGCACAAGTGTGCAAGAAAGCACATAATCCTTACGTGGAGAAGATTCTGACAGACCCGTAAACAACAGAAATAACTAAATGCCGCGGGAGAATTTACGCATTAAGAAAAATTCCCACCAAGCCCGGACACTGTACACAAACCTTTTGCATCAGTATTAATTACAATAAATGATTTTCATTCTATGTAAACTTTATTGTTCTATAATTAAAATAATGAAAAATGCTTATGTGCTACAACTTGATCTTATTCATTATTGTACTTATATCATTAAAATTAATATATCACAGGTACCTACTGTTTTAAAACACTTCTGTTAACAACAGACATTACAATGATATTATTATGTATTATTTGGAAAATGCATTTTGTTCGATTTCACATATTTTCACATGACCAAAATTATTATGTTAGAGAGAGGGACAGGCCCTTAACAGCAGAAAAAAAAAATGCTTTAAATAACACTATACACAGCGAAGAAATGTACATAACACTTTTCATTATTAGCCTGTCCCAAACACTATCTGTCCCAATAACAAAATATACTCTCAAAACACAACCAATTTGCTTCATTAATTTTTAACATCCCTTAAAATAGAATGACGATGCTTGCCAATTGCCTTAACTTTGTCACAAAAGCACAGTGGCTCACCATAAAAAAATCTTAGGAGAATTTCCACAAAACATTTAGCAAACAATCATATCAACTTCCTCAACAAAAAATAATATTATTATATCTATAATACCAGACAAAATAATAGTAGCAATAAAAATAGACCTTATCCTTAAAACAAAATTAGGTAAATTGACTCAAAATTTTACTCAAATATATACTTTTTGGTTCATATATAAGAGAGGGACATCATAGAACTCCACTGTCAAGAGGAGTTGCCATTGGGGGGTTTCATCTTGGACGGATATAAATATCTAAGGATAAAACTGAATTGTTCATTGCAGATCCCTACAGGTAAGTCGTTCAGTCAATATGGATGTAAGGAACATCTGTTTCATCACTATTTCCAGACCACACCTTTCCAGGTGTTCACTGTGACGGCTGGAAATGAGTAAACAGATGACATAAGGCATTGACATACATGTTACGGCTGGTCTTAGTTGCAAATAAAATTTTATGTACGCACTTGTAGAAGCATGTTAGCAAAATTTGAGTTGGTAAACTTGAAATGCCGCTTATCGTAGAACTTAAGGAGTGCTGGACTATACGGGTGATTATCTTTTAAGTGCAGGTAGTGGACCTCTGGTTCATTTGTCGTGTGGCCACACTCTTCACACACGTACATCTGGAAAAAAAATGACACCTCAGGCTTAGTTTGATTTCCAATAAAGTCATTGAATTGTTTAAATTAAGTTTGTATTAAAATATTTCACCTTTGTACGCCTTTCCTTGTAAGCATACTGGTGCTGCACACCGTGAACTTTCAGACAGTGTGATTCCAAAGAGCAGCGCTGGGTGAAGGACTTCTCACAGAGATTACATTTGTAGGGACGAACACCTGAAAAAAGATTTTAAAATGAGGGTCAAGTAAAAATCACAACTCAATGAAAACCACTCAAATTAAAGCACCAATGAGGTACAGCCTTACCTGTGTGTGTCCTGGTGTGTCTCTTGAGGTCAAAAGTATCATTGAAGCCCTTTCCACAGAATGTACAGAGGTAACGTTTGACGTCACTGTGGCATTTCATATGTCGGTTGAGGAGTCGCTGCAGGGAGAAGCTCTTGGTGCACAGGTGACATGAGAAGCGTGTCGGCTTCCCATTCTGCTGGAAACGAGGTGCCACCTACAGAATTAATATATTGTTACGAGATGTAAAAAAAGCGACTGGGCAGAGAAATTGAATGACTACCCCAGTAGAATTCAAACTAACTTCTATTTCAGAAAATTGAACCCAAGCTTTGTTGTAACTCGAAATAAAAGCACCAAAATTGAAATTAAGAACAGGATTTAAAATGGTTCACTTACTTCATCAACTGGTGCAGGCTCTTCAGGGGCGGGGCGAGCCGCCGGCCTGGGAGGCCCTGGCAGCACCTCGTGGGAGGCCAGGGGGTTCTTGATGCCGTGCCCGCCGTTGACGAACTCCAAGGCAACATCTCCAGGAAGGCCAAGCTGAAAAGAGAACACACGACCATTAGCATGTGAACCGAGCCTCCCCACAGTGGGCCAGAAGACCGGTGGAGGCAGCCAAAAGTCAAGACGCGTTTTGAGCTCCAGACTCGCTCAATGGGACTCGAACCGAAAGTGTGACCCCACCCTTGGATTGCGCCCCGAACGTGGAATCCATTGGTGGGGTCACACGTTCGGTTCGAGCCCTGTTTCGCGACTCGCTGGAGCTGAGCGACCCGAGTCCCTTCCCCACTCACCCGCTGCTGGATGACGTTGACGCGGACCTGCAGCGAGGGCAGCATGTCCTGGTCGTTGTGCGACGAGTCCCTGCGGCCCGAGGCCACGGAGCCGCCGGGCGACATGGAGGCGGCCGAGTCCCCCAGGCCGTTGTCGTCCACGCCGCAGGACGCGGGCGAGGGCAGCGACATGGTGGTGGGCGAGTCCAGGTCGAACGACAGCCCGGGCGACAGCAGCGAGCACTTGTTGTTGTTGCTGCTGCTGGGGTTCTGCAAGTGTACCTGCACCTGCAGCTGCTGCAGCTGCGGCTGGTCGCCGGCCTCCTGCTTGTGCAGGTGGTAGCCGGGCTCCTGCTTGTGCAGCTGGTAGCCGTCGTGGCCCATGAAGGCGTTGGAGGAGGTGGGGCTGGTGGTGCTGGCGGACGGGCTGGGCTTGTACTGGCTGCCCACGCCGTTGCCGTTCACGTTGCCGTTCACGTTGCCGTTGACGGGGGTGTCGTAGGGCCGCGGGTAGGGCGCGGGCTCGGGGAACGGGTCCACGGAGCCCGCCAGGGACTCGCTGGACTGCGGCGACCCGTGCAGCAGGTCGGCGGTCTGGGCGTTGCTACCGCTACTGCTGCTGCTCACCGTGCCCGGCGCCTCCAGGTCGTCGTCGTGGGGCATCCGCGTCATGAACAAGTCCGCCGCGTCGCTCAGCGACTCGAGCAGCGCACTGTGCTCCGCCGCCGACGAGAAGGTGAGCGTGGCCGTCAAGTCCACCACGGAGCCGCCCGACAGGTCCACCATCATCTGGTCGTTGACGTCGTAGTTGTTGCTCTGCGACGACACGAAGCCGCCCGTCAGGGTGGAGATCTGCAAGCAGGGGTCAAGGTTAGAGAGGTCCCCGTCAGCGACCATTGAATATTTCAACGCGTCCGCCAGTCCCGTCGCCCCGACATCCGGCGCCACGGGCTGCACCGCACGGTGGATTTGCCAGAAGACCGGTGGGGGCGGCCGAAATCCCGGACGCGTTTGGAGCTCCAGAGTCGCTAAATGGGACTCGAACCGAACGTGTGACCCCACCAATGGATTCCTCGTTCGGAGAGCAATCCATTGGTGGGGTCAAACGCTCGGTCCGAGTCCTGTTTAGCGACTCTGATCTCAAAACGCGTCTAGAGTTTTGGCCGCCTCCACCACTGTGCACCGGGACTGCCCCTCCGGGCGGCCGCGGCGGTCTTACCTGGGGGAGGCCGCCGATCTTGCCGGAGGTGAGCATGTCGAAGCTGGAGAAGTCGTCCTCCTCCTTGACGGTGAGGCCGTAGGACGCGCACACGTTCTGCAGCAGCGAGTACTGCTTGGGCAGCGGTCCGTCCATGTAGCCCCCCATGCCGCCCCCGCCCTGGCCCTGGCCTTGCCCCGTGTCCGTCCCGCAGTCCAGGGAGTGCGACGAGGGCAGCATGGTGTAGCCGGCGCCGACGCCGCCGCCGTAGGGGTGGCCGCCGAAGGCGGAGAGGGATGAGAGCGAAGACATGCCGCCGCCCTTGAGGGTCTCGTAGAAGGGCGGCAGGCAGCCGGTGGGCGGCGAGCTGGGGCCGTAGTTACTCCTGCCGCCGCCCGCGCCGCCGCCGGGGTTCATGGAGCCGCCTCCGGAGCCGCCGCCGGAGCCGAGGGCGCCGCCGCCGGAGCCGCCGCCGAGGCCCGCGCCGCCGGCACCGCCGTTGAAGGAGCCGTGCGAACCGCTTCCGGAACCGCTGCCGCTGGAGCCGCCGGAAGTGCCGCTGCCGCCGCCCGCCGCCGAGCGTCCATGGCCGTGGCCGGCAGCGGCCTGGAGGATGGCGGGGTGCCGGGCCGCCAGCAGCAGCGGGGGCAGCCCCTGCAGGCCCTGCAGGCTGAGGCCGGCCAGCCCCGCCATGGGCGCCAGCAGCCCCAGCGGGCCGTGAGGGTGGCCGGGGTGGCCGGGGTGTGGCGGGCCCACCTTGACCGGCGGGCCCGGGCCGCGGGTGATGGCGTTGGAGATCCTGGCCGAGCAGTGGCGCCGCCTCTCCCGCTCCAGCCGCTCCTCGCACCGCTTCTTCGGCACGTGGTAGTCGATGGGGGCGTCCTGCTCGGGCAGCAGCACCACGCTGGCGGGGGCGGGGCCCGGGGGCGGCGGCGGGCTGGGGGTGGGCGGGATGCGGCTGGGCGGCGCTGCCGGGGACGGCGCCAGCGACGGCGTGGCGGGCTTGGACGGCGTCGCGCGGTCGCAGTCAGGGGAGCGCGTCCGTGGCGCGGCGGCCGCGTCCGTGCTGGACTCGGGCGTGGCCGGCGACGCCTGGGGGTCGTCGGCTTTGGGTGCCGGCGTCCGCTGGATGACGGACACCCTGGCGGGGGCCGACGTCGCCGACGTCACTTCGGGCGGGTACTCCTTGCGCTCCGCCCGCGTGAGGACGTGCCTCGCGCTGCTCGCGCCGTACGGCACGTCGCCGCCCAGGATGGACGACGTGAACCTCCGCGGCGGCGACGGGCTGGAGGACCGCGGCGGCGGCGACGAGCCGAACCAGCGACGGGAGCCATCTTCGCGGCGTCCTGCAACACAGAAGCAAAGGGGGACGTTAGTTCACGCTCACAGCGACGTTTATTCCGGGCACTCCTGCGACGCACAGTGGGCCAGAAGACCGGTGGAGGCGGCAGATGCCTTTCGGGCGCTAGGACTCGAACCACTCGAACCGACTATGTGACCCCACCAATGGATTCCTCGTTCGGAGAGCAATCCAGTGGTGGGGTCACACGTTCTGTTCGAGTCCCATTTAGCGGCTCTGGAGCTCAAAACGCGTCTTGAGTTTTGGCCGCTGCCGCCGGTCTGCTGGCCCACTGACGGATGTGCGACGCGACGGGTCGCGGTGACGGATCTGGGCCGATCCGATCCGTCCCACTCGCTGCGCCCCGCTTCGCCCCGAATGACCGGCCGGCCCGCGCGGCTTCGCGACGCCCACGCGACCCGCCGAGTGACGGGGGGCGCGGCACGCCACGGCCATTTCGGAAAATGAGGGTACGGGGGCGGGTTCGAATCCCGCCAGCGGCGGAAGGGGCGAGACGAGCAGAGCGAACGAGACGCCGCGGTGGGCGGGGCCACACAGTGGGCCAGAAGACGGGTGGAGGCGGTCAAAACTCTAGACGCGTTTTGAGCTCTAGAGTTGCTAAGTGACTCGAACCGAACGTGTGACCCCACCAACGAATTGCCCTCCGAACGAGGAATCCATTGGTGGGGTCACACGTTCGGTTCGAGGTCTGTTTAGCGACTCTGCAGCTCAAAACGCGTCTAGAGTTTTGGGCCCACTGTGGGCCAGCGGTCGCTAGAGTCCTACAGCGGACACCCGACCACCGCAAGGGGAAGTCCCTCCGTTCTCGAAAAACAACAGCAACAAAGAGCAACAGGCCCGTTGGCATCACCCCGGAAGACCCTCTGGACCAACAACAACATCAACAACAGCAACCGTTGCCACGCATCGGTAACCATGGCGACCGCGCGACCGCGATGCATGCCGCGCGATTATGCGGGCCGTGCGGGTCGCGGTGCGCCTGTCGCCATGGCAACGCCAGGCAACGCCACCAGACTGATCGCTCTGTCTCCCTCGCACCTATACGGGAGGCCCCATGAGTGCGAGAGAGACAGAGCGACGAGAACGACTCCCAGTGTACAGTGCCAGCAGACCGCGCTCCAAATCCGCCTTCCGGTGTGCCGCTGTTCCGGCGCCACTTCCCGTGCCGGCGTTCCGAATGGGGCTCGAACGCACAGTGGGCCAGAAGACCGGTGGAGGCGTTCGAAATCCCGGGCGCGTTTTGAGCTCCAGAGTCGCTAAATGGGACTCGAACCGAACGTGTGACCCCACCAATGGATTCCTCGTTCGGAGAGCAGTCCATAGGTGGGGCCACAGGTTCGGTTCGAGTCCCATTTAGCGAATATGGAGCTCAAAACGCGTCTAGCACAGGTCTTCTGGCCCTCCGTGCCGTGGTGGGGGTGGGGTTCACACTGTTTTTCACTAAGTTTCATTTCCTCTTTCAATCGTCCTCATTTGTTTAGGTGACGGGCGGCGCTCCCATCTTCGCGCGCGATCCGGGAGGAATCATTTATTTGCAGAACAGAAAGGTGCAAGGCCGTGAGCGGAAGCAACCTCTTTTTTCCCCTCCGAACTCAATTTTTTTTGCCTCCAAAATTGAAGATGGGGAGCAAAAAAAAAAAGGGTGCAACATCTGCCCCGAAAGGGTGGCCGCCCGCAGTGTGCCCGCAGTGAGCAGCGCGCTGCAGCCGCCAGGTCTTGCCAGTGGCCTGGCCAGGTAGGCGGGCGGGAGGGAATGCACACAGAAATAGGAGGTGTTGCAAAAAGGTAAATGATGGCAGGCGAGGGAGGGTCGGTAGCATCTTCGCACGGATTGCGGTGGGGGTGGGGGTGGGATGGGGTGCAGGGGTCGGAGGGCAAAGCCCTTTTGGGAGACCCCTGGGAACGAGGAGGGGGGGGGGAGGGCACAGGTGGGTGGAAAGGACCGGTGCAGCTTCATTTTCTTGCCAACCGTGCGTCGGAGTGTCGGCCCTCGGCCCAGCCAAAGGGATGCCGATGTGCTGCACACTGTGGTGAGGAAGGCGGGGTGGGGGAACGCCTCGGAACGCCTGGCGGTACGCCCTCCACTGCACCTGCATCTGCTGCACTGCATCCTCGAATTGGTTGCCGGTGGCCAAAACTCTAGACGCGTTCTGAGCTCCAGAGTCGCTAAATGGGACTCGAACCGAACGGGTGACCCCACCAGTGGAATCCTCGTTCGGAGAGCAATCCATTGGTGGGGTCACACGTTCGGTTCGAGCCCCATTTAGCAACTTTGAAGCACAAAACGCGTCGGAGATTTTGGCCGCCTCCACCCGTCTTCTGGCCCACTGTGCGGCGGGCAAAGGCGCGAGGACGCAGCGTTGCCGCCTCTCGCCACACTGTAAGCCTGTAAGGCCTGTAACCGGGAATTCCTGAGAAGTCTTTCTGGGATGGACGGGGCAAGGTTCACTGTCCCGTCGGCCCGCCCGTCGGATAGGCCAGGCCTGTGAGGCCAGGCAAGGGCCCACTGTACTCTGTCGAAAATGGGAAGGGGCCGTCAGGAGGGACAAACGCGGACAAACCCACCCGCACATTCCTTTTGTCCCCTTCATGTTGTTGTTGTTGTTGTTGTTGTTGTTGTTGCTGCTGCCTTTCGGTGCGAATTTGCGTGCAGGCGTGCGGTCGCAGCGAGAGCGAGAGAGATAATACAGATAGAGAGCGACACAAGGTGATAATCCTACAGACGTATTCAAGAGCAGCGGGGACCGTCTGCATCATTCTTTCATTTTTTTTTTAAAAATGCACTTTTTTTATTTTACACCACTACACTATATTGGTGAATCGGAAGCACATGCAGTGGCGCAGTCCACCTGGGGGCCGCCTTTCCCACGCACTCCTGTTTCGCGCCTCGGGACCCAACTTTGCCGAGGATGGTTTTGTACCCCGCCAGGGGTGTAGGTGTGCGCATGTAGGAAGACTTGCGTCTGTCTGTCTGTCTGTCTGTCTGTCTGTCTGTGTGTGTGTGTGTGTGCCACTTAGGACGCCTCCGCACCCAGCAGCCCGACACCGTCACTGGGCATTCCCTTCGGCGAGTCATCCTTCCGCCAGTGCACTGTCCGAAAAACGACGACAAAGAACACGGATTCACGTTCGGAACGTGTTGCGAGCATTCCGTCAAAATGATGCCAGTGCTCTCAGAAACTCCGTGAGCCTCCTTCTTTTTCCGGTGTACAGTGCGTGGCTGCTTGGCGGCGGGCTTGGCTCTGCACACTCATTCCGAGAGACGTTTTCGTCGCCCTGTCTCTCTCGCGCTCACGGGGCGTTCCTATGGGTGCGAGAGAGACAGAGCGAATCGGTCTGCTGGCGGCGTATTTGGCGCGCCGTCACGTCGCGCCCCGGCCTTTTGTGCCTTTGGCGCCGCACAGTGGGCCGGAAGACCGGTGGAGGCGGCCAAAACTCTAGACGCGTTTTGAGCTCCAAATGGGACTCGAACCGAGCGTGTGACCCCACCAATGGATTCCTCGTTCGGAGAGCAATCCATTGGTGGGGTCACACGTTCGGTTCGAGTCCCATTCAGCGACTCTGGGGCCCAAAACCCGTCTAGAGTTTTGGCCGCCTCCACCGGCCTTCTGGCCCACTGTGCGCCTTTGGCCGCGGACAATGGTGTCGTCACGTGGAACGCGCGGTGCTGCGCGGTGCGCTCCTTGGTCTTGAACGTGAACTTGCGGCCGCTTGCGCCGCACGCGGACTTGAACGTGAACGGCGCGGCGCCAGCGTCTCTCTCTCTCTCTCTCTCTCTCTCTCTCTCTCTCTCTCTCTCTCTCTCTCTCTCTCTCTCTCTCTGTCTCTGTACCTGTCTGTCAGTCTGTCTCTTCTGTCTGTCTGTCTCTCTGTCTGCTGTCAATGAGTGCGAGAGAGACAGAGCGACAACACGACTTAGAGGTCCCGCCCAAACCCCAAACACTTTGCGGAAGGCACCTGTCCACTACACCACTGCTAGTCCGCGAGCGGAAAACCCCGAAGCACGCCCGTGTGAGTGCTTGTGTGAGTGTCTGTGTGAGACTTTGCAATGGAAAATGCAGCCATGCGGGAGAGCGAGAGAGAAGGAGGAACGGGTTCCAAGAACCGCGCTCTGTGCTCTGCACACACGGGACCGGCACGGGACACACGGTGAGAGAGAGAAAGAGAGAGAGAGAGAGAGAGAGAGAGAGAGAGAGAGAGAGAGAGAGAGAGAGAGAGAGAGAGAGAGAGAGAGAGACGTACTGCTGCCGCGCTGTGCCACGCTGCTACGTCGCGGCGCGCCGAACGGGCTAACGGTGCACACCGCCATGCACACTGCCGCAAATCGATACGAATAACAAAACAAAACGACCGGAAAACAGAAAAAAAAACAGAAAAAAAAAACGACGTGACGCGACACTTCATGCATACATCCTGCTCGCCCCCCTTTTCTTTCTTTGTTCCCCAAAAGTTTGTTTTTGTCGGCTGAAAATGCAACAGTTTGCAAATGAGATGGTGATTTCGTAATGGTTTTCACTTTTTTGCAGACAGACAGACCGACCACCCACCGACAGACAGGCATGCTAGCAGAGTCCCGTTGGCACGATAGTACCGTGATGGGCTTCCGGAAATAACTTTTTGGCAAGCGGAGTGTCAACAACTCAATGGCCACGTGACTGGACTGCGCGCCCCGCCCCGCCACTGTAGGGGCCCCGCGGGGGTCGGCCGATAGGCCGCAAGATAGAAGAGACCCCCCTCTTTTTCGGATCAAGCTCCGATCCTCTTCATTCTGATCCAACCCTGATCCTCTCCATTCTGATCCAACCCTGATCCCCTCCATTCTGATCCCCTCCCCGAATCTCCGGTGTACATTACTGCTGAGAGTGGACACAGTGAGGAGGGGAAGACAAACACCGTTAGAGATGTTGGGGCTCAAAGTGCATTCCGGGCGTCTAGAGAGCAAGGACCTTTACGCCGTCGGAAAACAACGCCCGCTCCTGCCGAGCGATCCAGAGGGTCGGTTTGTCGCTCTGTCTCTCTCGCATCCGTACGAAGGAGCCCCAGAGGTGCGACAGAGACCAACGTACTCATCGGTGTATTTTTGCCGCCCTGCCGTCCCACCCCGCGTCCAAGTCTCCCATGAGCCTCCCGCCTCCCGCCCACGCGTCGCCGTCTCTGCTCTGTCTGTCTGTCTGTCTGTCTGTCTGTCTGTCTGTCTGTCTGTCTGCCTGTCTGTCTGTCTGTCTGTCTGTCTGTCCGTCCGTCCGTCCGTCCGTCCGTCTACGAGGGCTGCGAGGAGGACACCGCGGCGCCGCGAATCCCAATGCGAATCGATAGTCATCATCGGTCATCACCGAAACGGACAGCGGAAGGCCGCGGCATGTAAATCTATGAAAAGGCGGCAATGTCGACCACGCCCCCGGCTGTGTTCCCCGAGATTTCATCTCAACAATTTTCTCTCTCTCTCTCTCTCTCTCTCTCTCTCTCTCTCTCTCTCTCTCTCTCTCTCTCTCTCTCTCTCATTCACTCGCGTGGCGCCCCGTGAAGGTGCGAGGGAGACCAACGTCGACGGCCAAAATTCTAGACGCGTTTTGAGCTCCAGAGTCGCTAAATGGGACTCGAACCGAACGTGTGACCCCACCAATGGATTCCTCGTTCGGAGAGCAATCCATTGGTGGGGTCACACGTTCGGTTCGAGTCCCATTTAGCGACTCTGGAGCTCTGCACGCGTCTGGAGTTTGAGCCGCCTCCACCGGTCTTCTGGCCCACTGTGCGCCGAGACGGCCCGAGACGAGACGCCCAGGTGCGGCTGCAACCATGGAATAGGGCCCTACTGGAATGGCGACCGTTCGCTCCGGCCTGAAGCTCACTGCGTAGGTACTGGGCCACTGCCTTCTGCGCGACGGCCGAACGGCCCGGGGGTATGGGGGCTGGGTGGGGAAGGGCGGGGGTGCGCGCGTCCTGCGCGCCAGGACGTGTAAACAAACAAACAGGGGTTAAGGGACCCCTGTGCAGGCTCACTTCTTGTGTGTACATTGTCACAACTAATGACAACTGAGGTTTGAGAGGTTACTGAAGTGGGGCATAAAGGTTCATTACAACAGGAAAGCTGCACAGTTCCAGAAATCACAGCCAGGAAAACAATTAATTCCATTTAATATACAGTGCCTAGGCTCACAGCCTCAAAGTTGCAGAACTTTTGTGGATAAATTCGATCACACACATTATATTTGAGGTTAATTTATACTGAGACTGATCCTCCAGAACTTTTACTACCAGGATTTTGTGCGGGATGAAAGACAAATTCACGTTTTGTTTAAACATTAAGAAAAAATGGCTCTTTATGAGCTATCATTGGCCTGTACGATGCAGCATTTCTGTCGATGAATATACCCACACTCAATATATTCAAGGTCGGTTTTACCAGAAACGATTTCTCCAATACTTACATTACCAGGAATTCGAGCGGGATGCACGCCAAATTCACTTAGAGTTTATTAATTTGAAGGAATAGGCCGCTTCACCGTTAGCAGAGACGCGTAGTGGCCGCCATGTCAAATCCCGACCAGAGTCCTATACCTGTAGGACTCTAGTACCGACGCAGTGAGCTTCAGCCAGGCAGGCCCAGTTGCCACTCCAGCCAGAAAAGGTCCTACTCTCATGCTGCAACGGTCACCTTGAACTTGGCGCTGCGGTGTGGCGGCCGTGGCGGCCGTGGCGGCGAGGCGGCGAGGCTCGGAGCGGGAGGGAGATTTGGTGATTAGGGGAAGGGGGAAGGGGAGGGAGGGGCACTAGAGAACACTGCGGTTGAGTGGCCAGCCCCCGGCTAGCCCCCGGCCCGTCGCCGCCGTCGCGCTCGCTAGAGCAGTTCCGAGAAGCAGCTCGCACCGGGACATTGGCGGACTGTACAGGTACCCGGTGAGGTACCCGATGAGGTACCCACACCTGCCCGCTTCGCCGGTCCAACCGAGTCGCACAGTGGGCCAGAAGACCGGTGGAGGCGGCCAAAATCCCGGACGCGTTTTGAGCTCCAGAGTCGCTGAATGGGACTCGAACCGAACGTGTGACCCCACCAATGGATTGCTCTACGAGCGAGGAATCCATTGGTGGGGTCACACGCCCGGTTCGAGTCCTTTTCAGTGAAAGGCCGAACCAACATAAAATGGTGCAAATTTTCTGCATACGTACGAAAAAGATTCGACAACATATCTACTAAAGGGCACACACAATGCACCACCACATTGGCCACTGTGGCAGCAAAGTCAAAACAATCCTCATTTCGGCCAGTGTACCCGAGGGAGCCCGACGAGTACGTACGGACATACACGCTAGTCGTGCCGGCCGGGCCTTAGCACTGCAGCCGAGTGCAGTCTCGTAGCGGCGGACTCTTTCGGTCCACCAGCAGTGCAGCAGCAACAACAACACAAGGAAAACAAGGACAACAAGCGCCCCTCGAAGGCAGACGGCCGCGCACCGCCATCTTGAATCGTATTATCTTGCGGGCCGCTGCGCCGTGGCTCTGTCTCTCTCGCACTCACGGGACGCTCCCTGCGGGTGCGAGAGAGACAGAGCGACGAGAACGCCTCTCAGTCTGGCTGGCGGTGCCGCTCCTCCCACCGCCTTCTCCAAGGTGACCCTCGCGAGGCGGCGCTCCTCCGCTGCGCCCGCTGCGCCCCTGGTCCTGGCTGGCAAACCGCGGTGCGGGGGCGTCACCGGCGGGACGAATCCGTAGCGCAAGTGTTCCGTCGCAGGCATCGGATCCGCGGGTCGCGGGATCAAAACCCCGCCCGACTCATTTTTTTTTGCGTGTCGTGTTCTTTGTGGTTGCGCGGTGCCTTTGTTCGGATAGCCCGACGCCAGATTTCATTCAAAAGGAGGGTTGTACTCTTTTCCTCACTGGCAAATAATTTGTGGAGGGGGAGGGGGGCACGCAAGGGCGGAGATAGGGCCCTTTGCGAATGACGGCGGGCAGGCAGGTGAGCGGGCCGACAGGTGCGTGATACAAGCACTTTCTTCCCCCGGCATTGTCTTGCCAGCCCTTGAATCACGGCAGGTGGCGGGTCTCCAAGGGCGCGCAAGGGCACAGTGCGCCAGAAGACCGGTGGAGGCGGCCAAAATCACGGACGCGTTTTGAGCTCCAGAGTCGCTAAATGGGACTCGAACAGAACGTGTGACCCCACCAATGGATTGCTCTTCGAACGAGGAATCCATTGGTGGGGTCACAAGGTCGGTTCGAGTCCTGTTTAGCGACTCTGGAGCTCAAAACGCGTCTGGAGTTTTGGCCGCCTCCACCGGTCTTCTGGCCCACTGTGCGAAAAATGTAACGAGCTGGTATTTGAACCCATGACTGCGACGCGGAAAGCGGACCTTCGCGAAAAGCCATTAGGTGAGTGAGTCAGTGGGCAGCTCCGACTGCGACAAAGATAAGGAAGCGGTCTCGCTCGCGGATTTATTTTTGCCAGATCACCGGAAGAGTGAGATGGCTCGGAGTGGCCACGGCCACCGGGCCCTTCTGCGGCGAGAATCTGGGCAAGGCCACTGTAAAAATCTGTAGTCACTTTGTGACAAAATAGGGGATGACTTTTGAATCCTAAGGGAGCACATGTCAAACTGAGCCACCACTTTGTCATCAAGACAACCGAAATCTTCACAGTGTGGTGGAGGTGAACACCGGAGGACCAAGAAAAAGGGCAAAAGCACATAACTTTTGAAGTTTAAAAAGGTAAAAAGTACAAAATGAAAAGTCAACTTGTTTGCTGCGCACCTGCTCGGCACACTCTCAGTTCGGCAGGCCTCTCTCAGGCCACGCGCGAAGCGAAGAAAGGGCCCAAGTGCGCCAATTTAGGGGCACCTGTTGGCAAAGTGCCCCCTAATTCCTTTCTTTTTTCGGCAGATTTTTAATCTCCAGGTGCGGCTGGACACTGCGGCGCACAGTGGGCCAGAAGACCGGGGCCAAAATCCCGAACGCGTTTTGGAGCTCCAGAGTCGCTAAATGGGACTCGAACCGAACGTGTGACCCCACCAATGGGTTCCTCGTTCGCAGAGCAATCCATTGGTGGGGTCACACGTTCGGTTCGAGTCCCATTTAGCGACTCTGCAGCTCAAAACGCGTCCGGTGTTCCTTCCGACTTGCTGGGTGACAAGCGGGGCGCATGTTTTACACGTGAAAATAATCCTACAAAAAGTAAAAAAAAAAACAACAAAAAAAAAAAAAAAACGAAGCAGCGCCGTGCAACCGGATCGTAATTCTCGATACTCGGCCGTAACGAGGCGAGGCATGCCTTGGCAGGGCTTCTGCAAGGACGAGTCGTCCTGCCTGCAGGCACACTGCAGGCCGCCTGCCGACCGGCTCGGTGTCCATGTCCACATTTTTATCCCTTTTTCCCCTCTTTTTCCACCTCCGATACTCGTCCTTTTCTACCGTGATTTTGGCGGGGCAGCTGGGACTGCATACTCGTCCAGTGGACACCTGCTCAGCCCTTGGCTCAGCCCAGTCCCTCACCAATCCCGAAAAGCCGCACCACCGTAAATCAGAAAATCATGACGAGATTTTGCTCTTGTTTCCGACCTTGTGGGCCAGTGCACCACACCACTGCAGGCGTCCCAGGCATGCACCCCGCTAGCGGTGCCTCTCTGTGTGTATGTGTGTGTGTGTGGATGCAATATTTCATATTGATGACGATCCGAACCGCACGGGATAGTAATTTCGGTCGTTGGGCCGTGCCTGAGCCTGGCTCTAGGCTAGGCCCGACTTGGCTGTCTGGGCTGGGCTGGACTGGACTGGGCCCCGGATGGTCCGGGTGGGCCCCCTTCGGGCCCCACGGACATTAAAAGCCGTTAAACGCGTCCCTGCCATAATGCCCACATCAAAGGAGGCGGCTGGGCGCGTTAGGAGGAAAAAAAAGGGGGGGGGGAATTTTTGAGACCAGCGCATCCATCTTTCCGGTCCACGCGTCGAGTAGATTCGATCGCCTGCACCCTTTACGACAGGCAGACAGACGGACAGACAGACGGACAGACAGACAGACAGACAGACAGACAGGCTGGCAGACAACGCCCGCACACCGCGACGCCACTTCTTCAAACGGCCCCCCAATTGCAATGTCATTATTCGCGGTCGGCGGACGGCAAAAGAAAAATATTCCGAGCAGTCACGATTGACGCCCCGCCACGCCCCTCCCCGCCCCGCCCCGCCCCGCCACACCGCGAGACGGATGGTCTTGGCCTTGGCGGGCGCACAGCGGCGCGGCCACCACGCGGCGCCTCGCTCAGCCAACACACACACACACATACATACACACACACACACGCGCGCGCGCACACGCACACTCACACTCACACAGCGAGCACGCGGAGTTACGCATAACCCGATCACGCTAATGGCGATCAGCTGCCGAATCGATTGGTCGCTGTGATTTGGCATGTAAGCGACCCTGGAAGACGGACGACGAGTCAGCTCAGCTCAGCTCGGCGTCGGGCCGTCAGCTCGCGATACGAGCAGCAGACGCGACGGCGCCACAACACGGTGAGTCAGTCAGTCCGTCCGTCGCGCGGAGCCGCCGAGCCGCGCCGCGGAGAGGAGCGGAGGAACAAAGGATTCCCCCTACGCAACAAAAACAGTAGTAGTACCGCAGTGGTACCCGAGTAGTGCAGAGTCGCACAGTGGGCCAGAAGACCGGTGGAGGCGGTCAAATCCCGGACGCGTTTTGAGCTCCAGCGTCGCTAGACAGGACTCGAACCGAACGTGTGACCCCACCAATGGATTCCTCGTTCGAACAGCAATCCATTGGTGGGGTCACACGTCCGGTTCGAGTCCCATTCAGCGACTCTGGAGCTCGAAACGCGTCCGGAATTTCGACCGCCTCCACCGGTCTTCTGGCCCACTGGTCGAAATTTTGCAGTCCGAGGATGGACCGTGTGGTCGCCGTCTGTACAAAAGCCATAAACCAAAGGCTGGACCGATGTGTGTGTGTGTTGTGTGTGTGTGTGTGTGTGTGTGTGTGTGTGTGTGTGTGTCCAGTCCAGCGTGACACCTGTCATGGGCTCGGCCGGCACGTGGCGGCTGGCGCGGCGCTTCTCCGCGCCACTTCACGGCACGGCACGGCACGGCACGGCACGGCACGGCATGGGCGTCCCGAAAAAGCACTCTCGGCAATTTCATCGAAAACGGGAATGGCGGCAGGCGAGGCCCGGCAGGCGAGCCGCGCGCACAGTCACAGAGTCACACAGTCACACAGCCCGCGCACGCCAAGCACGCGAATAGCATCCTAACTGCACACCGCGCGGATCGCGGACCGCGCGCGGCACGTGGAGGAAGCGTTACGTACCAACCAGTCTGTCTCCGTGAGGCTGTCTGTCTGTCTGTCTGTCTGTCTGCCTGTCTGTCTCTGTGTCTGTCTGTCTCTGTCTGCGTCTCTGTGTCTGTCTCTGTGTCTGTCTCCGTGTCTGTCTCTGTCTGTCTCTGTGTCTGTCTCTCTGTCTGTCTGGTCTGTCTGTGTGACTGTCTGCCTGTCCGTCTGTCACTCTGTGTGTCACTCTGTCTGTTCTCTGTCCGTCTGTCTCACGCCCACACACGTGTGCGAGCCCACAGGCCAGGAATAGAAATTGGCGTGCCGTATGGCGGGTTTTACAACGAGCTAATTGAATCAAGCTCGGCCTTTGCTTTTCGTTTACGGGCGCGTGCGGTCGCACTAAAATGGCCTGCCGCACTTGGCATTTCGTGTGTGTGTGTGTGTGTGTTGTGTGTGTGTCTTTTTACAGCCGCAGCGGACGGACGCCATGAGGAACAGCGTCTTTTTAAAAAAGGAAGGAAAATAAAATCCCTTGATTGCAGGTGAAGTGCACTCTGAGAAACAAGCATCCGGCCTCTCCCTCTCTCTCTCTCTCTTTCGGCCTTTGCAGGGGAACACCTGCAGTGTATGGACTGCATTTTGGCGCCTCCTCACTACACTGCATAGTCATGGACTAAAGTTTTCAAACTCCGGACGTGTTTTGTTTGAGCTCCAGAGTCGCTAAATGGGCCTCGCACGGAACGTGTGACCCCACCAATGGATTGCTCTCCGAACGAGGAATCCATTGGTGGGGTCACACGTTCGGTTCGAGTCCTGTCCAGCAACTCAGGAGCTCAAAACGCGTCTGGAGTTTTGGCCGCCGGCGCCGGTCTTCTGGCCCACTGTGAGGTGCATTACAGTCATCAATCAGGGTGGCCTTGGTGGGCGGCCCATGGCGGCCCACGGCGGCCCTGCCTCACGCCGCTTCCTCATGGCCGCGTCATTAGTGACCTGTCGCGCGGCGGTGTCGTTAAAGCGTCCCGCTGTTCGAATTTGGCGCGCCAGCAGGCCGCAGCTCCAGACCTCAAACGGGTCTCAAAAATCGAACAGACTCAAAGAATGTTTGAGGTAAGTCCCCCGAAACAGGTCTTCTTGGGCGGCGGTTCCGTTGGTTCGGCTCGGCTCCATTTACTTCCAGTCGAGTGTCGAATCGCTCGCCCATTTCGACGGCGGCGGTGACCTTGGCGCGGAACTTGAGTTGTCGGGCCTGGAGGCTGGCCTGCGGACGCCTGGAGGCTGGCCTGCGGACGCCTGGAGGCTGGCCTGCGGACGCCTGGAGGCTGGCCTGCGGACGCCTGGAGGCTGGCCTGCGGACGCCTGGAGGCTGGCCTGCGGACGCCTGGAGGCTGGCCTGCGGACGCCTGGAGGCTGGCCTGCGGACGCCTGGAGGCTGGCCTGCGGACGCCTGGAGGCTGGCCTGCGGACGCCTGGAGGCTGGCCTGCGGACGCCTGGAGGCTGGACTGAATGCTTTCAAGCCTGTCCGGGACCCTGGAAGTCTGGAGGTTCCATCCGACGTCCTCCAGGAAACTCCAGGGGGCCCAGCCCGACGCCAGCGCCCCGGGCGAGCACAGCGAGGCACAAGTAAAACGACACGGTAACGACCGTGCAATAACGACTGTTTTTTTTTGTTCCTTCTCTTCCTTTCATTATTTTGCTGGTGTCCGCTCCGGTCGGCCGACCGGCCCGCCGTGCTGGGCCGCTGGGTTGCCAAGGACACGGATTCGGTCCCGTTCGGACGTTCGGCCGGCCGGGCACCGATTTGCACACGGAACGGAACGCCAGTGGTCGCCATGTTGGCACCCAGTAACGAAAGGGAAAGGCGGATTCGTTATGGTCAGCTCCAAAAACCACTCGCAAAAAACACAAAAAAAAACGAAAAAATGAACTTGAATTAAAATAGTTCAAAGAAAAAAGTCTTGAAAATTCCTGGAAAAGATGTTTGAAAAATTCCGAAATCTCCAGTCATGCTTTTGGCCTACGTTTTGTACGAGTTTCCGACAGATACCGATTTTCGGGCCCCAAGATGATTCCCAAATTACATATCTTAGAAAGTGCGACATTGCGGGCGTCAAAATCGATCAGAACGCTGCCTTTACGACTCTTCTACGAGGTCCAAACGACAACGCTCCCATGTCCGGGACAGAAAACGGAAAAATAGGAATGAGAGCCCGGGTTCGAAACCGCCTTGGGGCCGAGCTTGGGGCCACCCCACGCCGTTAGGCCTGTAAGCCGCTGCCTATCTGTACGGCACATCTCTCGTCTGGTTCCAAATGCAGTAGTGCTAGGGTCGATCCGTCTCTCTCGCACTTCACCGCGTGAGTGCGACAGAGAGACACGACGGAAAGCTCTGTTCGAAATGAGCCCACCATGACGCGTGAATGCTAAAAGGCGGGGCTGAATTCACAAGCGGCGTCACACAGTTAGCCAAAACTCTAGACGCGTTTTGCGCTCCAGAGTCGCTAAATGAGACTCGAACGGAACGTGTGACCCCACCAATGGATTCCTCGTTCTGAGAGCAATCCATTGGTGGGGTCACACGTTCGCTTCGAGTCCCATTTAGCAACTCTAGAGCTCAAAACGCGTCAGGGATTTTTGGCCGCCGCCACCGGTCGCAAAATTTGGTGCAAACAGAGAGTGGGCCGAAACCGGTTGAAACCGGAAATGCAGCCGTGTCCGCCTTACGGACGGTCAGACAGACAGACAGACAGACAGACAGACAGACAGACAGACAGACAGACGCACTGATAAGGAAGGCCGCAAACGGCCTCACGTGGCAATCCGTGCCAAAACCGGAAATTCAAATCCAGCGGCTAAAAACGGCCGCGCCATTTGCCTGTCTATAGATAGATGGATAGTTGGATTGCACGCACGCGGCGATTGCCAGCCGTCACAACAACGAGCATTCCCAATCGAGATTCACGTGCCGTTATGGTAGTAACTACACACAAAAAAAAGCTAAATGTGCAAAATTTCGCACTGTATCTGTCTTCTTTATGCAGGATATTGAATCGTCTGCAAGCGTTTCATAAATTTGATGTAATGTTTCAACGGCGGCAGCCGGATTTCACCAAAAATGTGCCATTTTGGGGCCGTTTCGGAAATGTGTAACATGGAAAACAAAATTTAGTTTGTTTCAAACGGGCAGGCCGCGGTTTTTTTTGACGTCCTTTTTTTTAACGGTGGCGTGGCTCTCGAACGTTGGGCTTCAAAATGGCAGCAAGCCATAGCGCAGCGACACGAGTAGGCGACGCGCTGCCATGATGCAGCGGTGCACGCCATGTGCTCCAAAATCCGCAGCACGTCCAAATGCCCCCCAAAAATCGCCGAATGTAAAAAGTTCCCGCCTTGATAACAGCATTTACTCTACACAGTACGCACGAAAATAACCGGAGGAGGGCAACTACTGTTCTTAGAAGCGGTGTCGGATAACAACTCGAGTGACGTCATCGGGAATGAAACCCGTTGGCTCTTCCACGCAAAAACACACACGCACGCGTAGCCGTCGGACACACACACACACACACACACACACACACAAGAACAACAACAGCGAGGAAAGCACGCTCGACCAATCATGTCGCTGATTGCGGGCTGGACCTCCAGCACGCCGATAGCCCCGGCGGTGTGTGTGTGTGTCCATCCGACGGCTACGACCAAATCAAATCCCAAACTCGAAGCAACTGGCCCGAACCGCGCACTTACAGTGTACGACCCTCCCTCTCCCCTACACCACTGTAAAGGGGAGAGACAGGAAGCAAGGTGCGCTTTGGAAAGGCCCTCCGAATCAGATCGGGCGGCCAGGTGGTCCAGATGGCGCGCGGGCCAGGTGGGGGTCGCACCCCCGTTGGAGAGAGAGGGAGAGAGAGGGAGAGAGAGAGAGAGAGAGAGAGAGAGAGAGAGAGAGGGGGAGAGAGAGAGGGAGAGGGGGAGGGAGAGAGAGAGAGAGAGAGAGAGGGAGGGAGAGAGAGAGAGAGAGAGAGAGAGAGAGAGAGAGAGGTGGCTGCCCCAGGAGGCCCCCCGCGACCGCTGTGATGCCCACCACCGGACGCCGCTGCGCCCCAGCCGCCCCCACCGCGGCCGCCGTCACACAGATTTCCATCCGTCACCGAGGCGACTGCCATCTGTGGGGTCCACTGTGGGGTCCACACGCCTGACGTCCACGCCGCGGCCTGCCTGCCCAGCCTGCCCGGGCTGGAGGTCGACGCCCCCAGGGCCCCCGGCCGCCACCGGTCGCACAGTGGCCGCACAAACCACCTGTCCGCTGCCTCCGACTCGGCCCGACCCGGCCCCATCCTGCCTCTTCCGTGAATCCCAGATAAGACGCCCACCACACTCGCAAAAAAAAAGTTCTCTCGGAGTAATCTTTTATCGCCTCCACCATGTGCTGCGGTCGTCCCTGAGGCGATTAATTTGGTTGGTCCATGATGGTGATCCACAGCAGCTCGATCAAAATACAAACCCGCGCACTCCCAGCGCGTCACTGACTTGGCGATTTGTCAGTGGTGAGCCCACCGATGGATTGCTGTCCGAACGGGGAATCCAATGGTGGGGTCACACGTTCGGTTCGAGTCCTGTTCAGCGACTCTAGAGCTCAAAACGCGTCTAGAGACCGTCGCGGCAGATGCATTTGCCCAGAGCGGACCACTTTGTCGTGCAAATCGTCCTCGCTGGTCGCTGAATGGGACTCGAACCGAACGTGTGACCCCACCAATGGATTGCTCTCCGAACGAGCATGGTGGGGTCACACGTTCGGTTCGAGCCCTGCTTAGCGACTCTGGAGCTTGAAACGCGTCTAGGGTTTTGGCCGCCTCCACCGGTCTTCTGGCCCACTGTGCGCTCCTGAGAACCGTCCTTCAGAGTCGAACGCCCCGAGGCAAAGCAGAGGCTTCCCGGCGGAACGAGGCGTCCACGCTTGAGGAGTTTAAAGCCAGTCCAGTCGCAATACCGTGTCGCAATAGTTTGAAACGACCCCAAAGCGGTGCTTTAAAAAAAAAGTTCCATTGCACTGTCAAAAACAGGCAACAGCTCTAAGTTTTGGTGGCCATGGCTACTCATTCAAACAGTGAGATACAGTGTTTGGTCTACAGAACGAAACAATCAATTTTGCGGTACAAAAAAAAAAGTAAAGGAATCAAAGCAGTCCGGCAAGAAAGAGATAAGCCTCAGGCAAATGTACAACAAAACTAAATAAAAATGGATAAAAAGGCGGCGATCTGATTTGCGGGACTGTGTAATCACGCAGCGGACCCCTTCGCTCGCTTTGCTCCCAGCTGACCCGTTTGTCTAGTTCTGCCCCATTGCTGGGCTAGGAGGAAGGGGAGGGGGAAGGGGCCCTCCCAGCCTGCCCGCAGCGGGCCAAGGTTAAAAAGAAGACACGTGTCGAGGCGGGACCACCGGGAAATACAGGAAGGTCCACTCCCGCCAGAAGACCGGTGGAGGCGGCCAAAATTCTAGACGCGTTGTGAGCTCTAGAGTCGCTAAATGGGACTCGAACCGAACGTGCGACCCCACCGATGGATTGCTCTCCGAACGAGGAATCCATTGGTGGGGTCACACGTTCGGTTCGAGTGTGATGTAGTGACTCTGGGGCACTGCGAGTGCCACCCGCCCCAGCACGCTGCACCTCGCCTTTTTGAGCGGGTAGCCTCTTCCTCACTTTCCCGTGTTCCCGTTTACCGCCACGTAATGTTTGTCTCAAGGCAAAGGACGAGAAAGTGGCCCTACGCAACGAGCCGGCCGGCCAACCTACACTCCAAAGCCTTGCAGTGCACAGTGGGCCAGAAGACCGGTGGAGGCGGTCACAATCCCGAACGCGTTTTGAGCTCCAGAGTCGCTAAACGGCACTCGAACCGAACGTGTGACCCTACCAATGGATTGCTCTCCGAACGAGGAATCCATTGGTGGGGTCACATATTCTGTCCGAGTTCCATTGAACGACTCTGGGGCTCAAAACGTGTCTTGAGTATCGGCCGCTGGCACTGGTCTTCTGGCCCACTGTGACGCGGTCAATATTTTTGCGAAGGGATCCTACCGAATCGACTCAACTCTTCCGAATCACGAAGGCTAACCGTTGCAAGGTACACAGTTGGTTCAGTTTCTGAAAAGACAGTGGACTTATCCGCACAGCACCGCCGGTGCCAGCGTTTCGCCCCACTCCTCGCGAACCGTCGAGGGAAGACCTCTTACCTGGAACAGACACAAAACAAAAGCGAGTTAGAACACTTGGCTTGCCTCTCACGGCGAGCGCCACGGCGCGCAGACCGGATGGCGTTACGCCACGCAGCCACGCGCACCAGGTTCACGGTCACGGCGTAGTGCGCCAAGTACAGGCCGGCCGCGGGGGCCGCAGGCACGCTGCAGGCAAGCAAGCCAGACGGGCTCGTTAGCAGGGACCAAGGATTTCAGGCCGGATCAACTCGAAAGGATCTCAGGCCGTGTATGCTTTAGGAATCCCAGGGAAATGCAGGATCTCAGGCTGTATATGCTTTAGGAATCCCAGGGAAATGCAGGATCTCAGGCTGTATATGCTTTAGGAATCCCAGGGAAATGCAGGATCTCAGGCTGTATATGCTTTAGGAATCCCAGGGAAATGCAGGATCTCAGGCTGTATATGCTTTAGGAATCCCAGGGAAATGCAGGATCTCAGGCTGTATATGCTTTAGGAATCCCAGGGAAATGCAGGATCTCAGGCTGTATATGCTTTAGGAATCCCAGGGAAATGCAGGATCTCAGGCTGTATATGCTTTAGGAATCCCAGGGAAATGCAGGATCTCAGGCTGTATATGCTTTAGGAATCCCAGGGAAATGCAGGATCTCAGGCTGTATATGCTTTAGGAATCCACGGAAATGCAGGATCTCAGGCTGTATATGCTTTAGGAATCCCAGGGAAATGCAGGATCTCAGGGGCTGCGCGATCTCAGGTTATTCAGGATCTTAGCGGCTATAGGGTATCAAGAGCTACAGGATCTCAGGGGCTGCTGGAACTCAGTAGGACTCTAGATATCAGGCACTACAGGATTTCAGGGACTGCAGGATCTTAGAAGGTTTAGATGACAGGGGCTGCAGGGTCTCAGGGGTAATATGATCTTAGCGCTGCACGATATCAGTGCCTGCAACATCTCAGAGGCTACACGATCTCAGGGGCTTCAGGATGTCATGGGATTAGCTTGCAAACATCTCAGGCAGGATCAACTCAACGGATCAGCTGAGCTTGAATAGAATCTCACGAGATCAGCGTGGAAGGATCACAGGAAAGATGAGGTTGAATGTTAGGCTACCTGTGCAGCTACTTCAACTTCAACAAATTGAAGCCCTGGAAGTTTCCTACAGGTCCAACGTTCCTCAGAGTTTACTACAGCTCCATATAGTTCCTCGAAGTTTCCCATAGCTCCAAGCCTTCACAACGTTAACGCTAGCCATCCCGCGTCATCCAGCCAAGTCGTCTCAAAGCTCCAGAGGCACTCCCATCGCTAAAGGGCCTTAACCTGGCGAAGGGTAGTAACCCGTGCAACGTGCACCTGTCGCTTCAAGTCGGAATCACGGCGGGCAGGTGTTCCCCGGGCGTTCCTCGGCGTTCCGCGCGGCCGCCAGGTGGCGCTTGAGCCTTCAAATTTATGGCTCAAATCCCGAGGCAGGCAAGGGCAGAGATTTGGCGAGCAGCTGTTCCGAGCGCTGCCGAGTTATTAACGACCAGAGGCGGCTGAAGTGACGTCACGATGGAGGCGACATGACCGCACAGTGGGCCAGAAGACCGGTGGAGGCGGTCAAAACTCTAGACGCGTTTTGAGCTGCTTAGTCGCTAAATGGGACTCGAAGCGAACGTGTGACCCCACCAATGGATTGCTCTCCGAACGAGGAATCCATTGGTGGGGTCACACGTTTGCTTCGATTCATATTGAGCGACTCTGGAGCTCAAAACGCGTCTAGGGTTTGGCCACCTCCACCGGTCTTCTGGCCCACTGTGCGTCACGACCACCTCAAACTTGGCCGGCGCAGCGACTTGGCGGACGGGTCAGGGAACGGGTAACGCGTCGCGACATTCCCGCCTCGTTTATAAACATTTCCCATTTTCGCCTCACCCATTTGCTTTTTTATTTGCCCGACGCGACTCGGCGACACAGTGAGCCTTTCGGTCGCCATTTTTCACGGGCGAGCCTTGACCTCGACCCCGGCTCGGGCGCTCCAGCAGACCGCGTGCCGTTTTCGTCGCTCTGTCCCTCTCGCACCCACACGGGGCGCCCCGTGCGTGCGAGGGAGACACGGCGACCAAAACGAATCAGTCTCCTCAGCGTTTAATTAATTCAGTTGGCGCCACGACACCCACACTCTTAAAACCTTACGAAGTATTTTGAGCATACATATAACAAACTAAAATACTTTGTTATACGAACAAATAGTTTGTAAATTACAAAGTATTTTCTTTGTAAGCTTACGTATGCTCAAAATACTTTGTTATACAAACTACTTTTCTTTGTAAGGCCCAAAATAGTTTGTAAGGTTTTCTCAGTGCACGTTCCAACACAGCATGCCAAAGCGTGATACGAAAACATCGTTTTGAGATGAGCTGTCTGCTTTTCGAAGTTGGATTATTTTTTAAATAAACGGTACGTGCTGCTAGGAGCGTCATGCATAAAACGACTTGTTCAATCAAATCTAGATTTGATTTCCTCCCTAATCCTCTTGCACACTAAATGCTATGTACAATTTTGTACGAGACATCGCAGTTTTTTGTGCACACGAAATTTTCGTACAATTTTCATTTGAAAAACTGCACAATTTTCGCCATTTTCGTACAAAATGGTACGAAATTTTGTACAAATTTGTACGAAAAGTTCGTGTGCACAAAAAACTGTGATGTCTCGTACAAAATTTGTACAAAAACATTTAGTGTGTGACAAAAGTTTGGGCGGTTGCTCTTTTTCCAGTGTGCTATGCACTTCCCTCACTCCACAAGTGTTGCATCTGCCGCGAGGCATTCCAAGTTGCATCTGCACCTTGCTCAGGGCCTTCCGGCCAAAATTACCCCCTCCTCTTTCCGGAAAAAGGAATGAATGAACATTCTGCCCTCGCATCTGCTGCGCCGAACTTGCTTCGCAGAAAGGGGCAAAGAAACGCAAAGCTTCCGATTTCTTTTCAAAGAGCCGTTTTCGACGGAGACAAATGCAAGGTTTTCGCGCGTAGACAGTGTAAACACAGACGCCTTGCGACACTGCCTGGTTAGCGGCGACGCGCTAACGCCGTCCCAGAAGGCGCACTCAGAAACGGTGCTTTCGTCGCTCCGTCTCTCTCGCACTCCTGCGACACTCCGTCAGAGTGCGAGAGAGACAGAGCGACTCGCTCGGAATCGCGGCCCGGACCGAGGCTACTCTTACCCGCCAAACAAAGTCCCGTTCAAACCGAGGACGCCACAAAAAAGCGCGCTCTGTCTCTCTCGCACTCTTACGGAGCACCCCACGAGTGCGACAGAGACAGAACGACCAGTGCGGGGGAGGCTGGGAGGCTGTCGCCCACGAGGTCCAGCGTCACACCGACAACACCAGCAGACTGAGTCCGAGAGCTCTGTCTCTCTCGCACTCATGGGCCGACCTGTAGAGAGGAAGACAACTCTAGACGCGTTTTGAGCTCCAGAGTCACTATACAGGGCTCGAACCGAACGTGTGACCCCACCGATGGATTCCTCGTTCGAACAGCAATCCATTGGTGGGCTCACACGTTCGGTTCGAGTCCTGTTTAGCGACTCTGGAGCTCAAAACGCGTCCGGGGTTTCGACCGCCTCCATTCTACAGTGTACTCCACGCCGCGAGCGCCACATGGCTGCAGCGGCGACATTGTGTCGGAGGCGCACGTTTGCTGCAGCCGCTCTGTCTCTCTCGCACCCCAGCGGAACGCCCTGCCCGTGCGACAGAGAGAGAGAGAGAGAGAGAGAGAGAGAGGAGAGAGAGAGAGAGAGAGAGAGAGAGAGAGAGAGAGAGAGGGACGAAAACGGCGCGCCACTCTCGGAAACAGCCCGCTGGTCTAGTTAGTCCCCAAGGCCGAGTCACCGGGAACCTTTTTCACGATCATGTCAAGGCGGAACACTGTGTTATCTCCACACGTGAGTTCGTGTGTGTGTGTGTGAGAGAGTGAGTGTGTGTGTGTGAGCGCGCGCGGCGCGAGTGGACGCACGTAAAAAGAAACATTGTTAGTAACGGTAATGTCCGCTGCAAGACCATTGCTTTTCACGTTCAAAACTCTACAAATCCATTCAAGCGCGGACGTCACAAACGTGCTCTCGCACGGAAAGGGCACCGCCTTGTGATGCAAATGAAGTATACAAGGACGACGCAGTATAGTATCGGCCCGGACACACGACGCTCGGAAACTTACAGCGAGAGCCTTTTTTTTCCTCTCATCCTTGTTCTTTTTAGTTCAAAACCGTACAATGCATTCAAGTCGCGGACGTCCCGTGCTCTGCGCACGAAAGGGCGTCCGCCTTGTGATGCAGAATGACAGGTATCACCCAAGGCGACGAGTACCTACTTAACGGTTCCCGGACTAACGATTTCCCTTGACAACTTATCACGAAGCTTAAAAATACTAATTTTTACGTGTTTTCCTGTTCTTTTTTTTTCAGCGCGTGCTGCAGTTCAGTCGTCGGTTTCGTCGCTCTGTCTCTGTCGCACCAAAAGGCGTCCCCGTAGGAGTGCGAGAGAGACAGAGATAGGCTCCGCAGTCCGCAAGGCGCGTTCTTCAAGCGCCAACCCGTTAGGGCGAACGGACGGACGGACAGTCCGACAGACAGACGGACGTCACCGGGAGCGTAATCTTGCCAATGTAACCATGGCAACCGGCCGGCCGACCCGCACCGAGCGACGCGGGAGCCGAATGATTCCGAACAGAGCCTGGCCGGCGGAGGCGGCCGAAACTCTAGACTCTAGACCCGATTGAATAATCACTTCTCCGAGTTTTGGTGCATTGGCTCGATTATTTTCCGATGAGAAGACGCTTCTTCGACTGTCGCGCTGTTGGCCGAGCCCAGGACAGTGGGCCAGAGCCAGAAGCGTCCGAGCGGCCGAAACTCTAGACGCGTTTTGAGCTCCAGAGTCGCTAAGCAGGACTCGAACCGAACGTGTGACCCCACCAATGGATTCCTCGTTCGGAGGGCAATCCACTGGTGGGGTCACACGTTCGGTTCGAGTCTCATTCAGCGACTCTGGAGCTCAAAACGCGTCCGGGATTTTGACCGCCTCCACCGGTCTTCTGGCCCACTGTGCGTAGTGTAGTGTGTACCGTGCCGATCTTTATTTCATTTTTTTGGCGCGCTGGAGGCGCTGGAAGCAGGGGCGCGGACAGGCCGCCGTCACGGTGGCTTGTCCAACAACGCGGCGTCTGTTCTGTTAACGACGTCCGGCGGCCAAGGCGCCGTCCTCACGCCGTCGTGGACGCCTCGTTAGAGTCCGCGACGCCGAGCCCCACGCCCCGCCCCGCCCCGCCCCGCCACTGCCGGACCAGAGCCCTGACAATGGCAGTCGCCGACGCGTCGCTCACACTGCCAAATCTTCGCACTGTTGGACATTTCGTGTCCAGTGGTCACTTTTGGAAATTCCGCGTCCTTTGCGCGTTGCTCGAAATTTCGTGTGTCCGGCGTGCATTGTTGGAAATGTCACAACCAGAGTGCACTGTTGAAAGCATTTCCGTTCATTGTTGTTTTCGGGATAGAAAATGAAGAAAAATTTAAAACGTAGAGGAGGCCCAAAATCGGACAAAAATGTCTTAAAATCGCAGAAAATTTGGTCCCAAAACGAACAAATGCAGGTCAAAAAGGGCAAAAATGGCCTCAACAACTCGTAGCCAACCTTCGGGGTTTGCGGCAATGCGGAGCCACCGAGCCACTGCCGAGACAGTGGTGTGGAGACAGAGGTTTACTGGCTCCACACCACCGTCGCGACACCATCGCGACATGTAATGGTTCTGGTTTTTGCCGCGTCGCGAGCGTCGGCTTGCCTTGGCCGCCGAAGCCTAGTTGGCGACAATAACACTCTCGAGAGTCGTTTCGTCGCTCCGTCTCTGTCGCACTCACGGCGCGTCGTCCCGTAGGGCAGAGAGAGACAGAGCGATTCTTCGGAAGGCAGGCCGAGGCAGGCCGTATCCGAACGAACGGCATTTCATAAATACCTCCGCCATTCCCCGCCAGAGAGCGGCATGATTCACCTCGAGGTGTTCCAGAAGGCCGTGATCGCACACTGCGAAAAAGCGGCAGTGGGCCAGAAGACCGGTGGAGGCGGCCGAAACTCCAGACGCGTTTTGAGCTCCAGAGTCGCCAAGCAGGACGTGTGGCCCCACCAATGGGTTCCTCTTTCGGAGAGCAATCCATTGGTGGGGTCACACGTTCGGTTCGAGGCCTTAGCGACTCTAGAGCTCCAAACGCGTCGCGTTAGGAGCGATTAAAAGTGCATCGACTCGCCGAGACGAGGAAACCCGAGCGACCTGCGCCGATTTGCATTCCCGTTACGACAAGGTCATCGGCGTGGGCTCCTTTCTCTCTCCACCTCGCTTCCTCGACATCATCGTCGCAGTGCTGCCACGACAGTGGGCGGGAAGTCCTCACTGCATGCACCAGAGAGTCACCAACCTCCGCCCGCCCACCAATGCATCGCTCTCCGGACGAGGAGTCCATTGGTGGGGCCACACGTTCGGTTCGAGTCCCATTGAGTGACTCTGGAGCTCTAAACGCGTCCAGAATTTCAGCCACCTCCACCGGTCTTCTGGCCTACTGTGCACTGGGCAGCATCGCGGACTCGCTGTCGAGAAGTTGCCTAGTCGGCAGGCTAAGGTGGCAATCCCCCCCCCCCCACACACACACACACGGTGGAGCGTTACGTGGAGTTACGGCCGGCGAGCGGCTTGGCAGTGCACTGTCGGTGCAGCAGCGGCCGTCTGTACTGCAGTGCCTTACAAGGCATCGGATGCGTCCCAGACCGGACGGCGGAGTCCGAGGCGGAGTCCCAGACGCCGCGTCCGAGACGTCCAGAGGACGCCGTCGTCGTGCATAGGAGGCACGGCAGACCGATTCCGAGAGTCGTCTTCGTCGCTCCGTCTCTCCCGCACTCACGGCGGCGTCCCGTGCAGGTGCGACGGAGAGACAGAGCGACGAAAACGACTCTCGGAATCGGTCTGCCGCCGAGGACAAAAAGACGCGCATTCCCCGCGAGCGCCGCGAGCCGAGCGAGTCCAAGACCGTCTGGAAGACCGACTCGAAGACCGCCGAGAAAAGGAAGGCATTACGATGCGAGTTACGATTGCCGGCGTTACCGCAGCGGGACGCGCGAGGACGCAGTAACGCTTGTTTTTTTTTTTCTCTCTCTCTCTCTCTCTCTCTCTCTCTCTCTCTCTCTCTCTCTCTCTCTCTCTCTCTCTCTCTCTCTCCATCTTCGAGGGCACGTACCGGAATCGCTGCGCCGGCGACAAGCGGTTCACCTTCGCAGAGGGACTTTGGGAGCGAAACCGTTTGTTGGGCCCGCAGACTGATTCCGAGAGTCGTTTTCGTCGCTCTGCCTCTCTCGCTCGCACCTACACGGGACGCCCTATGAATGCGAGAGAGACAGAGCGACTCTCGGATACAGTCTAGTATACACTGTAAAAGAGACTTGAGGGATGATCGAAGCTGGAAAATATTCGACCAGACAGCAAGTCCCACAGAAAAAACCACGCCAGTCGTCGATAAAATTTTGTTTCGAGGCACAGAACACGCAACAAGTTCCTTTCAATTAAATTTTTTTTATTTTAGCGGGGCTTTAGGGCCCGGCATCGGCACGCCGTGCCACGCGACGCCACGCCGCCTGCGGTCCGAGGTGCCACTTCCTGTTAACAACCGAGATATCAACCTCCAAGGGCGTCGGTGCGCCGCGAGCGCGCCGCGGACCGTGGCTCGCGAGTCCCTGGCCCGCCCTGGCTGCCCTGGCCTGCCGCTGGCCGGCTGCAGACTGATTCCGAGCGTCGTGTTCCCGTCTCTCTCGCACTCACGGCCGTCCCCTGCAGGTGCGAGAGAGACAGAGAGAGCGGCCACTGTCAAATCCAGCCGGGATACTACACTGGTAATTACGCGTCCTTGGGGAGCCGGGCCGTACTCAAGGATCGAGGAAGGGGAACCAGGAACAGTGGTGCCACATAAGCAGGCGAAAATTCCCAGTGTGCGTACGAAGGGCTGCCTACCTCAGCCTCTGCCAGGCAATCTCGGCTTTGTTTACGTCGTGAGGTTGCCCAGTGGGCAGGCTGAGGTTTGCCACCCCGTCGACTCGAGCGCACAATGGGAATTTTTTTGGCAAAAATACCGAACGCGTTATGAGTTTCAGAATCACTACAGGGGGCTGGAACCGAACGTATGACCCCACCAATGGATTGCTCTCCGAACGAGGAATCCATTGGTGGGGTCACACGCTCGGTTCGAGTCCTGCTTAGCTACTCTGGAGCTCAAAACGCGTCAAGAGTTTCAGCCGCTCGGACGCTTCTGGCTCTGGCCCACTGTCCCGGGCTCGGCCAACAGCGCGACAGTCGAAGAAGCTGTCTTCTCATCGGAAAATAATCGAGCCAATGCATCAAAACTCGGAGAAGTGATTATTCAATCGGGTCGCCGCCGTCTGGTGCCGGTACACCGCAAAGCGAAAACAACGGAGCGAAAACAGAGAGAACGGCCGGCGATCCAGTTCCTCATGGACATGCCAGAGGCGTGCCAGTCTGCCAGTCGCACCGGTCACCTCCAGAGAATTCGGCCCGACCGTCTGACTCACGGCAGGTCGCTCCGTCTCTCAGTGGGCCAGAAGACCGGTGGAGGCGGCCAAAACTCTAGACGCGTTTTGAGCTCCAAAGTCGCTAAGCAGGACTCGAACCGAACGTTTGACCCCACCAATGGATTCTTCGTTCGGAGAGCAATCCATTGGTGGGGTCACACGTTCAATTCGAGTGCCATTTAGCGACTCTGGAGCTCAAAACGCGTCTAGAGTTTTGGCCGCCTCCACCGGTCTTCTGGCCCACTGTGCGTCTCTCTCCCACTCGCGGGGCGCCCCGTGCTTGCGAGAGAGACAGAGCGAACGAGCTGCAGGGCCGCGCCTCTCGCCCGCGTTCAGCTCCCCGGCGCCGCGCCGCGCGTTCAGGTCTCCCCGGTGGAGGCGGCCAAAACCCCGGACGCGTTTTGAGCTCCAGAGTCGCTAAACAGGACTCGAACCGAACGTGTGACCCCACCAATGGACTGCTCTCCGGACGAGGAATCCATTGGTGGGGTCACACGCTCGGTTCGAGTCCTGTTTGGGACTTCACTGCGTATGCGAACATGCCAAAGGACTCTCGTTCCACGGTGGAATGCGGGATAATTATTGTCGCAGCGCTATCACACCGTTAGACGCGGCAGCAGCCTCACCGCCTCCTAGATCGGGTTGACAGTAATGATTGAGTCACCGCCTTGCTGCTCCGCTCCGCTCTGCTTCCGTGAAGGCGTGACTCAAGCGGGCCGCGCTGCCTCGGTGGAAGGAACCCTGGTGGAACCGAGCGCCCACCCAGTGAGCACCTTCATTGTCTCGAACGCGACACCCGCCAATATCATTTCGTCGGAAGCCATTTTTTTTCGCGCGGGCTCAATTGTACTCATCCTGCTGCGATGCCGGCCGCGCCCAGGACACTCCACCCGCGCACTCTGTTGCCAAACGCACAGTGGGCCGGAAGACCGGTGGAGGCGGCCAAAACTCTCGACGCGTTTTGAGCTCCAGAGTCGCTAAATGGGACGCGAACCGAGCGTGTGACCCCACCAATGGATTCCTCGTTCGGAGAGCAATCCATCGGTGGGGTCACACGTTCGGTTCGACTCCCATTTAGCGACTCTGGAGCTCAAAACGCGTCTAGAGTTTTACCAGCGCACACCGTTACGGGCGTTTGGTAACGCACCTGACCCAATTTCGAGCCAACAGGTGTCTCGGCGTGATATCAAGATGCAGGCGTGGTTGGGGAGCGGAGGGTCGGTCGCGGCAGGTAGACGAGGGGAGCGGCAAGGATGCGCCTACACTCTCAAAAGACTACCAAGCAGATGACGTGGCCGGAGGGCCTTGTACTGTCTGTCCGTCCGTCTGTCTGTCTGTCTGTCTGTCTGTCTGTCCGTCCGTCAGGCTGTCCGCCTGGCATGCATAAAACGCCCCGTGAATCCGGATAGGAACGGCGAGGACGGCCACGGTCTGGTGCAGAGAGGCCAGCTCGGGATCGAAGACCGCCAGGGACCGCCAGGGACCGTCCCACAGTGGGCAAGAAGACCGGTGGAGGCGGCCAAAACTCTAGACGCGTTTCGAGCTCCAGAGTCGCTAAATGCGAACCGAACCGACTGTATGACCCCACCAATGGATTGCTCTCCGAACGAGGAATCCACAGATGGGGTCACACGTTCGGTTCGAGTCCCATTTAGCGACTCTGGAGCTCAAAACGCGGTTGAAGTTTCAGCCGTCTCCACCAGCCTTCTGGCCCACCAGGGAGCGTCCATGCACTGCGAGGCCTTTCGAAGAGACACAGGAAAACGAAAGACGGCGAGGTGAAAAAAAAACACAGCAAAGAGAAAACGAGTTGCCTAGGGTCAGGCCCTCCGGCCCTCGCATGGGGCCCCGCGTGGGTGCGAGAGAGACAGAGCGAGGTCACTGTTCGGACACCGCCTGCAGTGTGCCTGCAGAGACAACCCTTTGGACCCTCCGGATCGTAAAAAGGAAAGGACCGAAAAGCGAAGGCGTTCACCTCGGCGGCGCTGGCGGTGCCGTGGCCGTGCCGTTGTTATGAAACACACTGTACGCTACACTGTACGTCATAAATTCCTCCCCCCCCTTTTCCTCCCCGCGCGTCTCCGCGTCCCAGTGTAGGTACCTGGAAACCTTTATTACGGCAGCGAAGGCTCAATGCACCCCGAAAAGGGAAACGATGGAAGCGAACAACAAAAACGATTCCCATTTTTACGGTGTACCTGTCGACGTGCCTCGCCCTTCGGAGGATTAGGAGGAGACAGTGCTCGCCTGTCCGTCTGTCCGTCTGTCTGTCTGTCTGTCCGTCTGTCTGTCTGCCCGGCCGCCGAGCGGTCGCCAACGGGATGCGTTGTGGTCCGGGGAATCCGGGAATCCCAGGGCATTTAATGACTTTCCCCCTCCCTCTCCCCCTCCCCCCTCTCCGCCATACATCGACCGCCGTGGATGCGTCCGGCACGCCTGCCGTCTGCTGAGCACCCAGACCGGCCCCGGGTTCGAATCCCACCCGACGCCACGGGGGTGGAGGCGGTCAAAACTGCGGATGCGTTTTGACCTCCAGAGTCCTCAAAAAAGGACTCGAACCGAGCGTGTGACCCCACCAATGGATTGCTCTCCGCACGAGGAATCCATTGGTGGGGTCACACGGTAGGCACGAGTCCCGTTTAGCGACTCTGGAGCTCAAAACGCGTCTAGAGTTTTGGCCGCCTCCACCGGTTGCGCGGTGGGAACGCGCGACGCTGTCCGCGCGGAGCGTCGCGGAGCGCTGTTCCCGCAAAGTGCACTTCCTTCCGCCGCCCACCGACCCGTCTCCGTCTCTCTCTCTCTCTCTCTCTCTCTCTCTCTCTCTCTCTCTCTCTCTCTCTCTCTCTCTCTCTCTCTCTCTCTCTCTCTCTCAGGCACAGCCGAGGCACCAGGATGAGGGCGCCGAGACGGGCTCGTCTCGCGCTGCCGGCTGCCTGCCTGCCTGGCTGGCCGCGAGGTCAATGCCAGTCTTGGAGGAGAAGAACCGCCTCGGCGAGCCACAGTGCAGCCACACTGTAACCACACGCAGCGCAGCCAGCTCGCCATTACCGCAGCCAGCCAAGCGCTGGATGGCCAAGTGCTCCATTTCTAATTAGGGGCCAAAGAGTTATGCCAAATAGCAGTGCAGGCACGCTGCTCCCACGCCGGAACGGCCCGGAACGGCGAATCAACAAAGCGAAGAGTTCGCCGTCCTTCTATTTCGAAAGAACAGTTGGCGGCGCAGAGGAGCGCACAGTGGGCCAGAGACCGGTGGAGGCGGCCAAAACTCTAGACGCGTTTTGAGCTCCAGAGTCGCTGAACAGGACTCGAACCGAACGTGTGACCCCACCAATGGATTCCTCGTTCGGAGAGCAATCCATTGGTGGGGTCACACGTTCGGTTCGAGTCCCATTTAGCGACTCTGGAGCTCAAAACGCGTCTAGAGTTTTGTCCGCCGAGAAAGCTCGAGGCCCGCGTCTCTTCCGTGAACGCGACTCCGGTCCCCGGACTCCGAACAAGAGAGGCACGCAGCCTCGGCAGCCGAACATTGCTTTCTTCTCTCCGTCTCTCTCGCACTCACGTGCCTTCTCGCCCGGCTCTCGCCCCGTCTCTCTCGCACTCACGAGCCAAACCGTACGGGCGCGCGTTCCACGAACGGCTTTACCCGTCGACCACATGTTTCTGCGCAGCGCTTCGCAGGCACGCACTTTGCAGAAAACGCAAAACAAAAGCTCGGTAATTCATCGCGGTGCCCGTCCTCACAGTGTGTCCGCCGCGTCGCGCGCGACTGTACACTCACAGCCTTCCAGCAACGCGCGTCACAGTGTCGCGTCGCCGGAAACGGGACGCGCGTCATCTCGCTCCGTTTTTCCTCGTCAATCTTCATTTTTTTTCGCTTGCGAATTCGTCAGTCTGAGCGGCGCAGGCGGCCAAAACTCTGGACGCGTTTTGAGCTCCAGAGTCGCTAAACAAGACTCGAACCAAACGTGTGACCACACCAATGGATTGCTCTCCGAACGAGGAATCCATTGGTGGGGTCACACGTTCGGTTCGAGTCCTGTTTAGCGACTCTGGAGCTCAAAACGCGTCCGGGATTCCAACCGCCTCCACCGGTCTTCTGGCCCACTGTGCGGCGGCAGCCTTTCGGCTCTGCTTCCATCATTAGCGACCAGAGGAAACAAACCATTTCTCACAGCCGTTTTCCGCCCACTTCAGAGAGCCCTCCCCGTTTTTGCCAGCGAACACGTGAGACATGGGACGCGGCCTGCCCCAAGGCCCTTCGGGACCGCAGCCCTGAACCTTCAACCCCTGACATTGCCACACACACACACACACTCAGACAGACACACACTCACACACACACACACACGAAATGGCGTGGGATGGGCCTGCTTAGCATACAAAGAAGGAAAGGGGACGAGACCCGTTCCACCTGCAAAAGGCCTCGCAAGGTTGGCAGGACACGTACGTACGCGCCGCCCGTTTCTGAATTTTGAATTTGAAAAGGCGCTGCCGGTCGCGCCAAAAAAGATGAACGACGCGTTCGGTTTCTTTTCTTTCTTTTTTGCGGTGTGCCCTGCGGCCCCGAAACTTGCCGCTGATATGCAAACGAGGAGGGGAAATGAAGGAAAAGAAACAGCGTAAGCGGGGCGGCATCGTTGCTTGTTGCAATGCAAGTACACGAGTGCACTCAGAATACTAAAACCCATAGGTGAGTCCAGAGTCGCTAATGGGACTCGAACCGAACGTGTGACCCTACCAATAGATTGCTCTCCGAACAACGAATCCATTGGTGGGGTCACACGTTCGGTTCGAGTCCCGTTTAGCGACTCTGGAGCTCAAAACGCGTCTAGAGTTCCGGCCGCCTCCACCGGTCTTCTGGCCCACTGTGCGGGGCTAATTTCCATGTTGTTGTCGAGACGAGGCAACAGGTGGACCGGAAGCACCGGAAGTGGTGACGTCACTGTCAGCTGGACTGGCTGACCACGGCACCTGTCCCCCGCGGCACGGCGGCACACTGGCGGCACGCAGCGCCGGATAACGGACCGGAGCGATTCCGCGCTGTGGTTTCGCTCCGTCTCTCTCGCACCCGCGCGGACGCGCCGCGAGGCCCGTGGGCTTCGCCGTGGGTGCGAGAGAGACGGAGCGAGGGCCGTCCGCACCAAACACATCCGGCCGAGTGCCGGAGTTCGCACATGGCCAGCGCGGCCAGGCCGAGGGCCGGGCTAAACCCCAGTTCCTGTTCCGGTGCCGCTGCGGCCGATCCAAAAAAAAAGCTTGGCCGCAAAAAAGGGCGCTTGACGCCCACGATCGGCACCGGGTCACGCGACATTCCGCAAGTGTTGATCGGCACTGGCGCACAGTGGGCCAGAATCCCGAACGCGTTTTGAGCTCCAGAGTCGCTAAACGTGACTCGAACCGAACGTGTGACCCCACCAATGGATTGCTCGTTCGGAGAGCAGTCCATTGGTGGGGCCACACGTTCGGTTCTGGTCCCATTCAGCGACTCTGGAGCTCAAAACGCGTCTAGAGTCTTGGCCGCGTCCACTGGTCTTCTGGCCCACTGTGGAGACTGCGACGCACGACCAACCAGCCTGGCAGGCAGGCTGAGGTTGGCAATCCTGTCAGCACTGGTGCATCGAGGAAATTTTTGCGGGCACTCTGTCGGCGAAATTTTGCGAGTGCCGTCCTCCGTTCTCGTGGGGATCGGTTTTCACAGTGGCGTGCGCGGCGGCTGGCCGTGGGGAGGGTCAGTAGCGACCCCTTCGACGGGACGCACATCCAAGCCGACCTCTGCAAGCCCTCACGCACTACACTGGAAACGAAAGAGTATGATCGGGACAGAACAGTGGCCGGGGAGGGCACAACGTCACCCAATTTTGCAACGACCCGTCTGATTAGTCATTTCGCTGATTTGAAATTTCCGGCCTCTTGACGCACTTGGGCTCGCTTTGACAGCAGCAAGACTAGATTTTCCATCTCCCTCCCTCGCGTTCCCAGGTTTCCAGGCTCGTGGGAATCCAACCGCGGAGCCGCGGTCTCGAACTCGTGGGAGAGCGCGCCCGGATCCGAATCGGAGAGGTTTAGAAACCAGCCTCGCGGTTTACGGCGAACCTCGCGGCCGTATCGGGGAACGCGCCGCGTTCCGAAACGCCGCCGTCGCTCTGTCTCTGTCGCACTCACGGGGAGCGCCGTGGGGGTGCGAGAGAGACAGAGCGAGGCCGTATCGCCATCGCCGCTAGTCTGGAGTCCAGACGGCGCCGATCGTCTGCCTCTCTATCGCCAATCGCGGTTCGTCGCTCTCTCTCTCTCTCTCTCTCTCTCTCTCTCTCTCTCTCCCCCGCATCGGTGCTCCCCGTGAGTGCGACAGAGACAGAGCGACGGAATGACGACTTCTGCATCGCGCGGCTGCAGGGCATTCGGCCATTCCGAGTGCCCGGCGTGGAATATGCCATTCCGCCAAGCAGCGAAAAAAGACGTCGATGCAACTGAAACTCACGGCACGGTGGGCCAGAAGGCCGGTGGAGGCGGCCAAAACTCCAGACGCGTTTTGAGCTCCAGAGTCGCTAAGCAGGACTCGAAGCGAACGTGTGACCCCACCAATCGATTCCTCGTTCGGAGAGCAATCCATTGGTGGGGTCACACGTTCGGTTCGAGTCCCATTTAGCGACTTTGGAGCTCAAAACGCGTCTGGAGTTTTGGCTGCCTCCACCGGTCTTCTGGCCCACTGTGCTCCGGGGAGCAGTGCAGCAGCGGCGGAGCCGACTGACAGCGCGCTGACAGGCAACAGGCCCCGACAGCGCATTGCCAAAATATGCCCCCAACAAAGGCCGGCGAGGGCCCCGAGGTCACGCGGCCTCGGACCTGCGTCGCGCGCTCTCTCTCTCTCTCTCTCTCTCTCTCTCTCTCTCTCTCTCTCTCTCTCTCTCTCTCGCTCCCCTCAGCACGCGCCGTTAGCGGACCCCGAGTGCGAGGGAGACAGAGAGTGGACCCAATTCGCCGCAATTCCGGTAAATATTGCCCAGCGGCCGCGCCGGGCCCCGCCGTGCCTAGGCTCACACAAACAGAGCTCCGCCTGCTCCGCCAGGCATCTGGAATAAAAGAAACCACTCAAGAGCGAGGCGGACAATAGCGTCAGGTTACTGTCCATAGGGGCCCCCGTTGCCCCCCCCCCCCGCCTCCCCCCGCCCGCCCGCCCTACACCCCCCGCCAGAAAAACGGCCGGGGGCCCCCCCGGGGGAAGGGGGGGGGAGGGGAAAGGGGGGCGGGCCGAGCCGGGGCCCCAAGTTCCTCGTTCCGGGGGGTTTCATTCGGGTTGGTGGGGGGGACCGCTTTTCCCCTTTAGGCCCTTGCCGGGGGCCCCGGGCCCCCCCGCTGCCCCCCCAGGGGAAGTCCCGCCCAAAACCCCCCCTACGGGGCCCCCCCAAGCCCCCTGATTCCGGGAGGCGTTGTCGCCAGCGAGTCTCTTCCGTACTCGCGGGGCGTGCAGTACGAGTGCAAGAGAGACAGAGCGACGAAAGCGACTCTCGGGATCCAAGATCTGCAGCAGGGGTCAGTTATGTGCGCACCCTCGAGGTAGAGCAATCCCCGACCTGAGTGTACCGTTCTGAGCAAATCTACAGCGAATCTCCGAGTCCAGTTCAATTTCCGAAAGAGAAGAAGTTGTGATACCCGGCAATTTTCAAACCCATCTGATAGAGAACCGGAGAAAGACGTTTCGAAATTTTGGCAGGAATGCCCGGCAAGTGCCAGTGACCCACACAGCCTTGACGAGGCGGGCGAGGACGCGGCCTGCGACACTGCAGAACACAGTGTAGCGACACAGCGCGTGTCGCGAGTGCCGCTGCCTTTTGTCCAGCGAGGCATCCAAAACTAG
>NW_023144630.1:6087383-6127643 GCF_012932325.1 Thrips palmi | reverse complement strand
TGCCCGCGATGCGCACCGCAACCTCCATTTGTGATTCAATCACCAACTTTTAAAAGACACAGACGAAGAAGAAGGGGAAAGAGTAATAATTGCGCGCACTGTAACGATTTCGTTTTGCCGTTCGAAATGGCGCAATAGTGCCCTGCCGATTGACAGCGACGGGCGAAGCTGTCTCTCTCGCACTCACGGGGCGTTACGGCGGGATGCGAGAGAGACAGAGCGACGGGAGAGCAGCCTTCGGAACCGCAGGCAGACACAGGATGGACCGAAGGAGGGAAGTGGTCTGAGAATGGCGGAGGAAGCGAGGAAGCCGATGAAAAGAAAGACGGAACTCTTTTTTTCCGTCCTTTGCCCATTCACGTCCCCTCTTCTTGCCCGCGTCCTACCTTCTGTCTGTCTGTCTGTAAGGCTGTATGTCCGTCTGTCTGTCTGTCTGTCTGTCTGTCTGTCTGTCTGTCTGTCTGTCTGTCTGTCTGTCTGTCTGTCTGTCTGTCTGTCTGTCTGTCTGTCTGTCTGCCCGTCGTTGCCTCTGTCTGTCTTTGTTTCCGGGGGCGGCCGTCGTCCCCCTGTAGGCGCGCCTTCTTTTCGGGGCGGTCGCGCCGGGCCGTCGTTTGCAAACCCCATCCCCCTCTAGCTTGTTGTTCCCGCCTGCGTCCCCCAGGGAAGGGGGGCAGGACCTTGGGCCGCGGCCCGTGGGGCGCCGCCGGCTCGGTGCAATCCGAACCCCCTTTGACCCCGCCCTTTTCCGGGCATGCGGGTGGCCCCCCCTAGGGGGACCGGACGCCTCTTTCCTCCTCCTCCTCCCCCCCCCCCCCTCCCCCAACCCCCCCCCCCCCCTCCCCTTCCCCTTCCCCCTCCCCCCCTCTCCCCCTCCCCTTTCCCCCTCTCCCCCTCCCCTCCCCCTTTCCCCTCTCCCCCCCCCCCTCCTCCCCCTCCTCCCCCCTGCCATTGTCGGTATGCGAAATTGTAAAGGGTTGCGGTGACGACCAAGCTTTTCATTACAGGCAGTGATTCGACTGGATTCTCTCGAAAGCATTTTGCAGTGTAACAGGTGCTTTTAGAGACTTTCCTCGTGTCATACGTACACTCTTGAATGCGACTGCGGCCTCGTGGTGTGGAAACGTCAATGTCTGTGCTGACGTTTGCTTCCTCGAAAGTCGCCCTGTCCAGTCGGCGTGACCTCTGTCCCTCCGAGCCAGTGGCAGATGCAGAGGTGGCCAAAATTCTACACGCGTTTTGAGCCAGAGCCGTTAAACATAACTCGAACCGTGCGTGTGACCCCACCGATGGATTCCTCGTCCGGAGAGCAATCCATTGGTGGGGTCACACGTTCGGTTCGAGTCCTGTTCAGTGACTCTGGACTCAAAGCGCGTTCAGTGTTTTGGCCGCCTCCACCGGTCTTCTGGCCCACTGTCAACTGTGCACCCCAAAGGCATTCCGTGGGGGTTATGAATGGTGAACCACAGTTTTCCCCCTTCGCGCTCCTTGGCCTTATGCAGAAGACAGCGGTTCCCAGCTGAAATGAAAAATAGAGCTAGGCGCTGGCCGCTGAAATGGAGGCTGCAGGCAATCACGCTGAACAACAGAGTGAGTCATTCTTTTTTTTTTTTTTTTTTTTGCCGAGACGCCTTTTTTCCCCCATCAAAGTCATATGCAATCATTCTCTTTGTTGCCTCTTCTTTGATGCACGGCGCGACCATGGCGCGACATTGGCGCAGCAGGCTCACTGCAGGCACACTGCAGGCAGCCTGGACGCCTCCGAACGGGGCTTCCCGTCTCTCTCGCACCCCCACGGCCCCACGCCCGACGACGAGTGCGAGAGAGACGGAGCGACGAAAGCACTACTGCTTCCTCTCTCCATAATTCAAGAGACACCGGAATACACAGCAGAGTCTCGCTCTGTCTCTGTCGCACTCACGGGGGTTCCGAATAGGTGCGAGAGAGACAGAGCGACGAAAATGCGAGGCGACCGGCAGAGCCAATGGCAGAGCCGCGCGGCGGCGCCCTGCTGGCTCAAAATAGCCCGTCCGGGTTCGTACTTCCAGTGCTTCGTACGCCGAGCCGACAAGGTTCGTTTCCGCTCGACGCGCTGCCAGCAACGAGTAGTACTCGAGCCAAAGCGGGCACGACGGCCTTTGAAAAATCGAAGAGCCCAGTGGGGCACACCCCAAAAAATGGCTTCTTGAATAAAAAAATCACACACTGTAAATTGAATTTGAAATCCATGGCTATTGAATGTCGAGGTCTCTGCATTAGGCCACTGGAGGCTGTACTTCAATTTCCTTCACCCAAATGGAAGTTCTCCCCGCCAAGTGACCCGAGGTGACCGCTAGCTCGGGCGGAGTGACTCAGAGCGTCCTTGCGAGGTCCCTCGCGGTCCCGCGGGATCCCTTCGGGGAGGGGGGGGGGCACATACACACCTTACTACTTCCAGTGTGTTCCCGTTCTGTCGTGTGGGAGTGTCAAGTTGCGCAAGGACCAATGGGATGACCGCTGCCTGTGACGTGTCTGTCTGTCTGAGCTCCTTGCCGCTCGGCCCGTACCTCGACGAGCGGAATTTTTCGGCGCGGCTCAGTCACCTGTCCGAGGCACATGCCGAAGGAGACGAATGAATGAGCGCGGCGCAGTGTTCTGGGAACACTCAGCGCGCTGTTGCACGTCCCGTTGGGTTGCAACACAGCGGGCCAGAAGACCGGTGGAGGCGGCCAAAACTCCAGAGTCGCTAAGTGGAACTCGAACCGAACGTATGACCCCACCGATGGATTGCTCTCCGAACGAGGAATCCATTGGTGGGGTCACAAGTACGGTTCAAGTCAATGTAAGCGACTCCTGGAGCTAAAAACTTGTCTAGAGTTTTGGCCGGGTCCAGAGCGGTCTTCTGTGGAATGACGAAAAAGCGACGCACGTTCGGGATTCGAACGCGGGCTCTGTGGGTTGCGAACCGACGCCTTAGCGCCCTCGGCCACGCCGACCTAGGCCGGTTTGATTTGCACTTGGGCGCGTCAATGGGCGTTTGCAGGGCGCCGCCGCCAGTTCACTGACCCCTCGACGCCGCGGCGCGCCGAGCCGCGCGGTCCACGACTCGCCTCCCATTTGCATTTAATTAGCTGAGCCTGACCAGGCCAGGGGCCGCCCTGCCCGAGCGATTCCGAAGAACCCTTCCGTCGCTCTGTCTCTCTCGCACCCCTGCGGTTTGCCTGCGGTACCCCACGGGACGCCCCGTGAGTGCGACAGAGAGCGACACTCCTCCGAGTGAGTCTGCTGCCGCGGTCCTGCCCGGCCCAGCTAGCCAGGGCATCGCCACCGTGCAGGACGGTGGGGCTCAGTGCTGGGAAACTCGCTTTTCCCCAGATTTTGTCGACGATTTGAACACAAAATGTGCTTTAAATGTAGTGCCATGGCATGTTAAAAAAGGAGAACCATTCGGAACCAAACGTGTGAGGATTGCTCTCCGAACGAGGATTCCATTGGTGGGGTCACACGTTCAGTTCAAGTCCTGTTTAGTGACTGGAGCTCAAAACGCGTCTAGAGGTTTGGCAGCCTGCGCCGGTCTTCTGGCCCACTGTGACCCGGGAAGCCAGGACACTGATCAGTGCCGCGTCGCGCTGGCGCACACTGGCGCACACACTGTCGGGGTGGGTGTGGCAACACGTGTGGCCGGCGGGCCGGCGTGGCCAGTGGGGCCCTTCTGGGGGCACTCCAGTCAAAACAAGGCGGGGTAGGCCGGCATGCCGGGCAGGTGGGAGGGGCCCGCCTCAAGACTGAGTCCGAGGGTCGCTCCGTCTCTCTCGCACCTGTGCGGGGCCCGCCGTGGGTGCGACAGAGACAGAGCGACGAGAACGACTCTCGGAGTCAGTCTGCAGGGGGCACGGGAGTGCCGCGCTCCCCGTGTGGCTTGGTGTGCCCGGCACAGGCCTGGCCTGGCGCAGCCGTGGCGCAGCAAGCCCGCACCGTTAGACGCTTTGCCGAGCGCCGTGCTTGGCCGTGCTTGCCGTGCTCCGCCCGGCGCGGCGGAACGCGGCGGAACGCGGCGGGTCGACGGACGCGCGGACCGCCACACTGCCAAGCCGCGGCCGAGCCTCGCGGACGCGGCCGCGCAGCAGCGCCATCTGTCGGAGCGACGCCGAGCCGACGCGACGCCGCGGAACGCCGCGGAACGGCGCACAGTGGGCCGGAAGACCGGTGGAGGCGGCCAAAACCCCGGACGCGTTTTGAGCTCCAGAGTCGCTAAAAGGCACTCGAACCGAGCGTGGGACCCCACCAATGGATTGCTCTCCGAACGAGGAATCCATTGGTGGGGTCACACGCTCGGTTCGAGTCTCATTTAGCGACTCTGGAGCTCAAAACGCGTCCGGGGTTTTGGCCGCCTCCGCCGGTCTTCTGGCCCACTGTGCGGCTCGGCTCGGAGCTCGCGGAATAGGAAATGATAATAGAGATTGCTGCCTTTGGGGCTCCGCCACTGGCCGCCGCCGCGGGTATTTGAACCCCGGAATGCGGTCCGTTTCGCGCCATTTTGTGGGGCCGCCAGGCTGAGTCCGAGAGCCGTTTTCGTCGCTCTGTCTCTCTCGCACTCGTGGGGCGTCCCGAGTGGGTGCGAGAGAGACAGAGCGAGACTCTGCTGTCGGCATTGTCCGCGCCCCGCAACAATGCAGTGGCGCGGCGAAGAAAGGGCGCAGCAAGCTGCGTCCAGTCCGTCCAGCACACAGTGGGCCAGAAGACCAGTGGAGGTGGCCAAAACTCTAGACGCGTTTTGAGCTCCAGAGTCGCTAAACAGGACTCGAACCGAGCGTGTGACCCCACCAATAAATTCCTCGTTCGGAGAGCAGTCCATTGGTGGGGTCACACGTTCGGCTCGAGTCCCATTTAGCGACTGTGGAGATCAAAGAGCGGCTAGAATTTTCCCGGACGCAGCCCTGTTCAACGGGACGGCCTACCTAGCCTCGTAAGGGGCCATGCCGCCCGGCGGGTAGGCAGTCCCGGACGCAGCCCTGTTCGACGGGACGGCCTAACTAGCCTCGCAAGGGGCCATGCCGTAGGCAGTCCCGGACGCAGCCCTGTTCGACGGGACGGCCTACCTAGCCTCGTAAGGGGCCATGCCCGCAGTCCCGGACGCAGCCCTTTCGACGGGACGGCCTACCTAGCCTCGTAAGGGGCCATGCCGCCTGGCGGGTAGGCAGTCCCGGACGCAGCCCTGTTCGACGGGACGGCCTACCTAGCCTCGTAAGGGGCCATGCCGCCCGGCGGGTAGGCAGTCCCGGACGCAGCCCTGTTCGACGGGACTGCCTACCTTGCCTTGTAAGGGGCTGGTGGTCCATCGCCGATCCACTTAGGGTTCAAACGCCTTCGGGTGAGCTCTGTCACATTTTCCCCACCCTCAGGCCCCGCAGGTGTTTGCTGAGCACGCTCAGGCAAGGGCATTGCCCCCCTCGCCCGATCTTGTAGCGTTTTGGCTATGCCGCACGATGCCGGAGCCGAAACCATTCACTTCGGCTCCGAATCCCTCGTCATTTGCGGCCATTATTTTCGCGCGGTCCGCCTATCTTCTATTCGCTATTCGCGGAGGGAAAATAATTTTGTTCCCCCCCCCCCCCTCTCTCTCTCTCCTCTCTCTCTCTCTCTCTCTCTCTCTCTCTCTTTTTTCAAGCGATTTGTTAATTTCGACGCGTGCATGAATTCATTCATCGACTGCTATGCACCGGACGCACCGGAGGGTTGCGACAAGGAAGGCGAAACCGACGACGAGAGGTGTGTATTTTTTTTTTTTTGTCTCGACTCATTTCATTTACAAAGCAAACGAAAGAGACACGCACGCGTGCCGCGCTGCCGCGTAAGGCGCTTCGACGCACGCGTCCGTTTCCTCGACGAGTCGCCGCACAGTGGGCCAGAAGACCGGTGGAGGCGGCCAAAACTCTAGACGCGTTTAGAGCTCCAGAGTCGCTAAATGGGACTCGAACCGAGCGTGTGACCCCACCAATGGATTGCTCTCCGAACGAGGAATCCATTGGTGGGGTCACACGCTCGGCTCGAGTCCTGTGTGGCGACTCTGGAGCTCAAAACGCGTGGCCGCCTCCACCGGTCTTCTGGCCCACTGTGCGCCGCGCCCCTCCCTCTGAATTCTTTCTTCCCCCTTTCCTTCCCTGACCTCCGGTCCTTCAACTTCACCTTGCCCTCCTGCTCCCCCCTCCCCCCCCCCTTCCCTGCTCGCCTACTTTTCCGCGGCCGCTCCGCGAGGCACCGCGCAGCACCGCGTAACCTGTAACTGTTAGTCTGCGACGTAAACGTTACGGTACCGACCCAACGCGTTGCATCATAAGCAGACGGGCCCACGGCCTGGCCGGCCGAATTCTGTCGCCAGTCACACGACGCAGAAAAAATATGTTTTCAAATAAAAGGTGAGGTCAGGAAAAAAAAAGTTAAAATGGCGAAGGGAGGGGTTGAAAATAACCCATAAAGGTTTTTGCGTAATATGTAAACTGCCCCCAAAATTAATTTAGATTTGGTCACGGCAGCTTTAGACCATGATTAAATACGGTAGGCCTGCGAGATTCAAGCAGATTTCGCTGAGCCGTTTGTTTTTTTTTGTCTCGATCGGAGTGGGAACCACGCGAAGACGGAAGCGTGTCGAGGCGCTAATTTCGAGTGTGAACTGCGCCTTCCGTTACTCGAGTCACTCGCCAGTCGACGATCCCAGCGAGAAAGAGGAGCTGAAGATGTCCTCCGAAGATCAGTTAAATAGCACAGTGATTGAAGCATTTCTTACTTTAAGTTAGACCTCAAATAATATAACTTGTGCTTGCTTTGTACCCAAATCAGCCAGCTTGGTCTTTGAAACTGATCGTTGTTGAACCGTGTGTAGCAACACCCCTCGATTCATCCCGGAAAAATGAATAATTTGCTAAAGCACTACGCTTGTTTTGCAGTGTAAGCTTTGTAATTTGAAGCAAAAAGTCTCCAAAATTCGATTATTTTTTTCTGATTTTCATCGTCAAAAAATGAGGATTTATATTTTTATGTGATAAACTGGTCGAGGGATGGCTCAAAGTCAAGGCATCAGCTCCATAAGGGTGGACTTCTCTTACCCTGCACTTTTCCACCCCGACTTGCACCTGCATATGCTTCCTTCGTCTTGTGGAAAATTTCATCGTAAGGCGTTTAGAGTGTATCTCCCGTTGGGAGACTTGAACGCCGGCCAAACCGAGAGCGCGTTGCCTGCACTGCAGCGCGCTGCGTGCCGCCAAGTCAGGCAGAGTCATGCCGCACAGTGGGCCAGAAGACCAGTGGAGGCGGACAAAACTCTTGACGCGTTTTGAGCTCCAGAGTCACTAAATGGGACTCGAACCGAACGTGTGACCCCACCAATGGATTGCTCTCCGAACGAGGAATCCATTGGTGGGGTCACACGTTCGGTTCGAGTCCTGTTCAGCGACTCTGGAGCTCAAAACGCGTCTAGAGTTTTGTCCGCCTCCACCGGTCTTCTGGCCCACTGTGTGCCGCCTGGAGACTGCGTCTGAGTCGTGCTGTCTCTCTCGCACCTGTACGGGACGCCCCACGAGTGCGAGAGAGACAGAGCGACTCTTGGCCTGCTGCCGCGGCGCCGCGCCACACGACGGTGCCCTCAATCCCGGGGAGGACTATGCAAAGAAAAAAGGCCGGCACTGGGTATTTGAACCCAGGGAAGCGGTCCCCGAGGCCAGAAGCCAATGGGCCCCGAAGACTCCCTTGTTCTAACCGCTGGTTTGCTGGTTATGATATCAGGGACCCTCTCGCCAAATATCGTGCGCTGTGGTGGAGCCTCAGACTCGGACAATAATTTGGGGACCGCGGGGATGGGATTGGGATTACCTGCTCATTCCGAGTAACGGACCCGGTTGCGTGGCTGCTCGGCGGCGGAGCTCTTGACTGTAATATTTAGCATGCGCGGCCCATGGAGTGGGCGGAAGGGAGCCTCGCGCCCCTTTTGGGGCCCCGGATGGCCCCACGGGCCCCACGGGCCGCACTGGCGGCGCTGTATTTGGGCACGGGCACTCCTTGCGCATTCGTGGGGTATGACTTGCGGGTGGCCGCAGAGCACGTAGGGTCGGGCATGCGCGGAGTGACGCACAGTGGGCCAGAAGACCGGTGGAGGGGCCGAAACTCTAGACGCGTTTTCAGCTCCAGAGTCGCTAGATGGGACTCGAACAGAAGGCGTGACCCCACCACTGGATTGCTCTCCGAACGAGGAATCCATTGGTGGGGTCACACGCTCGGTTCGAGTCCCATTTAGCGACTCTGAAGCTCAAAACGCGTCCAGACTTCCGGCCGCCTCCGACGGTCTTCTGGCCCACTGTATGACTGACATCGTGCTGACTGATGTTGTGACGTATGTTCCTTACCCCAGACACCCACCCTGTGCCCCGGAGTGTGGCCTCGATTGGATACTTTTCGGACGCCGCATGTGTGTAATCTTTTTTCATCAAACAGCGCCCTCACACACTCACACACTTTCCGCCTTCCGCGTCCGTCCGTGGCTCCGCCAGGACTCCGCCAGGGCTCCTCACGTCCCGTCCGGTTCGTTCCCACTATTATGGTCCTAACAAGCGAACGGTCCCGTGCCCAATTCGCCTTGCCCGGGCGTAGCCGTGTGGCGTAGCCGTGCGCGCCGCGCCCGGCAATCTGTGCTCCCTCTCATGGTTTCAGCCGGATTCCAGTGTATACGCGCTATCCTCCGACTACGATCCGACCACGCGAAGCCGGAGTTTCAAATTCATCAACACACACACATGCACACACACACACACACATTCGGTTCTTTTCCCGCCTCTGATAGTGTTGTTGTGTTGAGGTTCGCGCACAGCCCGCCTCGTGACGCCATCGGTGCAGGTACACTGTAGCTGGACGGCGCCTCCAGGGCCTTTCCCCGGGAAGTCCAGCGCCTCTGGCGGCGACCGGCCCCCGACCGGACTCGACGCCAACGCACAGTGGGCCAGAAGACCGGTGGAGGCGGCCAAAACTCCAGACGCGTTTTGAGCTCCAGAGTCGCTAAATGGGACTCGAACCGAGCGAGTGACCCCACCAATGGATTGCTCTCCGAACGAGGAATCCATTGGTGGGGTCACACGTTCGGTTCGAGTCCTGCTTAGCGACTCTGGAGCTCAAAACGCGTCTAGAGTTTTGGCCGCCTCCGCCGGTCTTCTGGCCCACTGTGCAACGCCCTGCCTGAGCCTCTCTCACCCCAAAACCTTGCCCTTCAAAGCGCGCCATAAAACCTCGCCTCCTCTAAACCTCGCCCTCAGAACCGTGCCCCTTAAACCTTGAACCTCTAAACCTTACGATGAAAAACCATCGTAATACGTATAAAAAACGATCATAAGATGTTGAGTGAGAACACTTGTCAAGACTTATCTGGAAAAGTACAGCGCGAAGGATCGTAAAACCTGTCCTAATTTTTTTTGTTAATATTTTTGAGAGTGCACAAGTGCAGAATCTAAAACACGGCAGATTCGGCATCTGCTTCGTGGAGGTCCCTCGGGGGGACCGCGAGGGCCCCGTCCCATTCCCCATTCAGCCTGCCGCTGGGATCGCCGGGGCCGGTCGCTAGATTCGCTAGTTGCTAAGAGGCTCTGGCGCGGAACGGGCGCGGCGGACCGCGGCGGGGCCGTGGAGGGGGGAGGGGGGAGGGGAGGGAGGGGGGGGGGAAGGGGAACAAGTGCCAAGGTGGATAGCGAGCGGCACGGGGTGGTATGTGGCGGGGCGGGGCGGGGCGGGGCGGGTTGAGGTGCAACACAGAGCAATGAACTCGCTCCGCGGCGAGGAGCCGAGGCTGCGCCGCGGAGGCAAGGAGGAGGAAGCGAGCAGGAATAGACGCGCGGCGGATTTCGGACCGGAGAAATGGCAACTTTCTTCCTGGCTTTGGATTCCTGGGCCGCATTTTTGATCACCGTCGCGGCAGATGCATTTGCCCAGAGCGGACCACTTTGTCGTGCAAATCGTCCTCGCTGGTCGCTGAATCAGTTGTAATTTTCATAACATTGGTTGGCTTTTTTTTTCACAAACAATTGTTATGAAAATTAAAATCACAAATGATTGTAAATTGTTTTACAATCACGTTATGAAAATTCATATCATGTTATGAAAATTCATATTCGCGTTGCGAGGTCATTTCAGAGCAGTTAAGCAAAAGGACAACTAAGGTTCATGTATATGAACACCCAAGCGGCCTTATGCCATTTATTGAACCGATTCTGCTTTTGATCAGCGGGTTTCGAACGCGGGATTTGACTTGTGGTGCACGCTCTTTACCGCTATGCTACCACGTCCCAGGGATAGCGAGCGGCACTGTGAGATCTCCGCGCCCCTTGGCCGGCGGCTGGCTAGTTTGAAATTCATGATGGAATAATCTCGGTGCCAAGGCTCAACGGATTAAGATGAATTTTCAAAGCAGGTATAGACTGCGCGATTTCGGATTGGAAAGGGTCAACTTTCTCTCTTTGATACTTGGGGCCCATGTTTGTAAAATTCAGATCGTATTTGCCCAGATTGTATAAACTTTGCTTAAAATCGTCCTGTTGGTCGTGCATGGGACTCGAACCGAACGTGTGACCCCACCAATGGATTGCTCTCCGAACGAGGAATCCATTGGTGGGGTCACACGTTCGGTTCGAGCCCCTGTTTAGCGACTCTGGAGCTCGAAACGCGTCTAGGGTTTTGGCCGCCTCCACCGGTCTTCTGGCCCACTGTGTTGCCTCACGAGACGTGTCCTCCCTGTGACGTGGCGGTCACGGCGTGCTCCTCGGTGTGGTGGAGTGGCGGTCACGGTTCTGGGGTCACGGTCACGGCCAGAGCGTCGGCGGCGAAGTTACGCGAGCGTCGTGCCCGCGGTGCACAAGGACCGCTTGGGCAGGGTAGCCAATTTGGCCGCGGTGACGTCAAGTCGCGCTTAGACCCCTTCTGTGATTCAGCGAAACGATGACACTGTGATGGCATCGTGGGACAGCGTGGCCTAAAACAATTACCGAGATAATGGCCCTGAATCCGCAAAGGGAGAAAGAAGGAGGCGGGAAAAAAGGCGGAGAGAGGGAGAGCGAGAGAGAGAGAGAGAGAGAGAGAGAGAGAGAGAGAGAGAGAGAGAGAGAGAGAGAGAGAGAGAGAGAGAGAGAGAGGAAGGAAGGAGGATGTAATAACGGTGCCCTTTGCCGCGATGACGGACGGAGCCAAGCCTCTCATTCTGTTTCCACGTGTTTGTGCAATTAAAACTCCGCCAAGTAATAGCGTGCCTGTGTCGCGGCCTCTCGCGGCCATTGACAGCGGCGCGGCGGAAGAGTTTCCCAAAAACGTCGCTTTCCTCCCGTCCCGGTTCAACTACCAGCGACGGCGGAAAGCGGTAAAAATGAAGTGCGCGGTGTGCGAGGAACGAAGAACCCTTGAAAATGAATGAAGCTGCATCGTTGTTGCTGAAGATCGACCCTTGTTGCTTGTAAATTGAGCTAAAACTCTAGACGCGTTTTGAGCTCTAGAGCAGCGGTTCCCAACCTTTTTCGGTTCGCGACCCCAAATTTGATACAAAAAATTTCCGCGACCCCCAGGAAAAATTTCGCGACCCCACGCGACCCCTCTTTTAGCATGCCTTTGATACAAAGTGCGATAATCCACCTTAGTTTGGGAGCAGTATTGCCGCAAAGTTGATCAAAACGGCCACAAATGTCTTTGAAAAATCGTGTTTTGGGCTGACTTTATGCAGCCACTGCGTCTGATCCGAGGCGGTATTTCGTCCTCCCTCAACGGGCATTTGGTCTTTGGACCTTCCTTTAACATGCCTTTGTTACGGAGTGCGATTATCGGCCTTAGTTTGGGAGCAATATCGTCTCAAAGTGGATCAAAATGGCATTCAAATGCATTTTATACTGTTTTCATCAACTTTGAGACAATACTGCTCCCAAACTAAGGCCGATAATCGCACTCCGTAACAAAGGCATACTAAAGGAAGGTCCAAAGACCAAATGCCCGCTGAGGGAGGACGAAATACCGCCTCGGATCAGACGCAGTTGCTGCTTAAAGTCGGCCTAAAACACGAGTTTTCAAAGGCATTTTCGACCGTTTTGAACAATTCTGCCAGCCGGGAAACAGCCGCGACCCCAGGCGACCCCAACCACCTCGCCGCGACCCTTCGAAATTTTTTCGTGACCCCAAGGTTGGGAACCGCTGCTCTAGAGTCACTAAATGGGACTCAAACCGAACGTACCTATGCATTCCTCGTTCGGAGAGCAATCCATTGGTGGGGTCACACGTTCTATTCGAGTCCCATTTAGCAAATCTGGAGCTCAAAACGTGTCTAGAGTTTTGGCCGCCTCCACCGGTCTTCTGGCCCACTGTGTGTGTACGCGCAATTTGGAAACTTGTAGCCAGGCAGAGCCTTCGACAAGATTTTGGATCAAGGGCAGGTGGACGACGCTGAAGGAACCGACGCGACCTGACATTCGATCCAAGGGAGCCTCGCCTCGCTCGGCCCGGTCCCAAAATGACATTGAAGCCTCTTGTGCATGCACCGGAGTGCAAGATGCAACGATGACACTGTTGACCTTGGCACGCAAGGGTTGCCCGCCCAAGGGCAAGGGCGGTGAAGCACGTGATACACTCCCCTCGCCTCCAACCGCATTCTTGAATTGCATAACACTCGAGTGGATGCAGGTATCAGAGAAGCTCCAGAGTAGCTAAGCAGAACTCGAACCGAACGTGTGACCCCACCAATGGATTGCTCTCCGAACGAGGAATCCACTGGTGGGGTCACACGTTCGGTTCGAGTCCCATTTAGCGACTCTGGAGCTCAAAACGCGTCTAGGGTTTTGGCCGCCGCCACCGGTCTTCTGGCCCACTGTGCGACGCCTCGTTGATGTTGGCGTTGCTGGGCGGCGCAGTGATGATAATGACGATGATAGCGCCACGCTGCCGCGGCCGCCGCGACGCGCGGAAACATGAGGGTTGCGTGATAGCCCCGTTAGCCACGCTGTTGGACTGCGTGACTGCGCCCAGGCAATTAGAAGGCTGCGAATACATGGTGTCACTGGATGCACGTCCCCGTGTTCCGAGTCGCCTTTCCGAACGTGCCAGTGCACTGTGCAAATTTGAGTCGTCACTTGATGACAATTCCGAGGCAATTTGTTCTTGCTACAATGTCACCAAAACAATTGATGACATTGTAGTCACGCCCATGCAGGCATAAAAATGTCGGTTCTTGTGCTTATTCTTGCAACTGATCTTGAGCGAGCGTGGCAGTGGGACTGTCTTCGTAGGTTTCAGCAAGCAGGCGCGTTTCTAAGGGACAATTGCAGCATATTTCGGACTCACAGAAAAATTCATTTTCTTTCTGGCATGTTGCGCTGAAGCGAGGTGTTTATCTTGTAAGAAAAGACTTTTGGATTTTAAGAGCAAGGCAAGACCTGAAACTATGCCAGGGTTTAAGTCGCAGCCACAGTCCTAAGGCTTGCGGGCCTGTAGCCCGTCCCTGCGTATGGCGTTGTGTACCGGATAGAATGCGACTGGTTTTTACCGGCAACCTGCGTGTGTGTTTGTCGCCGTCATGTAGCGAAGCTAGCCCGGCTCACTCTCGGGGTGTCAGGTCGTAGAGGGGCTGGTTGTACCGTACGGTGCGGCGCCCTGCAGACTCCTCTGGACACCATTCCAGGCCATGCAACACGGGGGAGCTGGAAAACTCAACAAGCTTGAGTCACTCAGATTTCAAATTTACCATTAAAACTCTACAAATTATTTTGAACCTTACAAAACGAAAAGTATTTTGAGGAAACATAAGCTTCCAAAGAAAACACTTCGTAATTTACGAACTGATACTTTGCAAAGCAAACAAAATAGTTTGTACATACATTCCATATGCTCAAAACACTTCGTACGGCTTTAACCGCGGAGCTTTCAGTAATGTCCAAAACGGAGAAAATGACGTCATATTGACTCGGGTTGATGACACGTTATTTCACCGAGTGACGTCATTTCGGCCAACGCGACGCGACAGTGTACCTAACGGGTTGTCGTCGTCCACTCCGCGGAGAGCCGCGCTGACCGCGGATGAACATGAAATTATTTTCAACTAGTCGCCGCCACTGTTGAGGGCAGCGCCCCTGCCAGATGCTGCGGACCGATGCCGAGAGTCGTCGTCGTCGCTCTGTCTCTCTCGCGCTGATGGGGTGTCCCGCTTGGGTGCGAGAGAGACAGAGCGAGACTCCCGGAATCACTCTGCTGTCTGCTCAGAGCACGTTTCGAACATGGCCACTTCCCAGGGGCGCACCGCACAGCGCTGCACAGCAGCGCGGACACCTCGGGAGACCCTTTGTCTTAACAGCCCTAACTGCCGCTGTTAGGGCTTCCGAGAAACGGAGCCTCGCCGAGATGAAACTGGCGGAAGGATTTTGCATGACGCAGACATTTCCCTGCTTCGTTCCGTTCCGCGAGGCGAAAGACGGAAAAACAAAAACAAGATGCAACCGTGGGACCTGAGATGTTGCCATTTGGGTAGCGCCACTCCGCGCCCGGTGGTCTTTTTAATTTCTCGCCGGCTTGGCCGCTAAGAGTGTTCCCAGCTTGATTACAGGCGTATGATATGGTCATCTCTGATTCCAAAAGCAGAGTGTTCCTCCTGGTCGGCCAGGCCCGTCCCGCGGGACGCGTCCCGGCCGGTTCAGCCGGATCCACCTGTTCCAGAGTTCCAGCAACCTCGTGAGACCTCGCCGATGCGACTCGCGGGGAGCGGCCGGCCGACACACAGTGGGCCAGAAGACCGGTGGAGGCGGACAAAACTCTAGACGCGTTTTGAGCTCCAGAGTCGCTAGGCAGGTCTCGAACCGAACGTGTGACCCCACCAATGGATTCCTCGTTCGGAGAGCAATCCATTGGTGGGGTCACACGTTCGGTTCGGGTCCTGTTGAGCGACTCTGGAGCTCAAGAGGCGTCAAGAGTTTTGTCCGCCTCTACTGGTCTTCTGGCCCACTGTGCGGCACCGCCTTGCCCGCTCGTTACCTAACGCGCCAACCCCAACCCCTCTGACCAATTTGAAATTTGCTCTGGAGCTCAAAACGCGTCTAGAGTTTTGGCCGCCTCCACCGGACTTCTGGCCCACTGTGCGGGTCCAGACTCCAGCGGAGACTCCAGCGGACATGCCCTTGGTCATGCGGCTGCCGTCATCCAGACTTGTCCAGCCTGTACCGGCAAGTACGGCTACAAAGGGGTGAGTGGCCGGGTACCAGTCCACACACACACACACACACACACACACACACACACACACACACACACACACTGGATTTATTTCCAAGAGCAGAGCACGGGGAGTGGGGGACCCATTTCAGGACCTTCTCGCATGTAACAAATTAAAACGAAAATCGTCTCCTCGAAAGTCACGCGCCACCGCAAAATGACGGGGCATTAGCTATCCATCCACTCTGCAGGAGATTGGTGCAAATGAAAAATACGCCCCCAATCGAGGGAGGCTTCATTTTCGCCTCGAGTCGACCATTTTCTCCGAACCGGCTCCCATTATCGATGAAACTTTTGCAGAACTGTGTGCTGCGGCGATTTGATTTCAGAAGCGCGTGAAAATTGCACTAGTCCTAAGCGATGGCTGAAGCTGATGCAATCGCTACTAAGGTGTTGCACTTCCTAGCTGTTGCTCTACAGCTGTATTCTACAGCGGTTGCTGAAGCAAGTGATGCACGGTGATCGGTGAAGTTCCCTGTTTTACTGAGTCTCCCATGAACATTGGTGTGGCCCCGGTACCTGCTAGCATACTGCCCGCGACTGGTCTTTGTCCGTGTGTGTGTGTGTGTGTGTGTGTGTGTGTGTGTGTGTGTGTGTGTGTGTGTGTGTGTGTGTGTGTGTGTGTCTGTGTCTGTGTCTGTGTGCGTGAGTATGTGGTGAACGCCCCTGCCGTCCGCAAGCCCATTTGCATGAGAATTGGTGTGCGTGTGTGCGTGGACCTACCCCTCTGTGTATGTGTCACGCGCACGTACGTGCGTGTGCTTATACGTAGGTGTACGTGTATCCGCTGGCCTCTGCGTGCTCTCTGTGCACTTCCAGTAGGGCAGCCCAAAGGGTCAGCCTGACCCAAACTGCAACTGCTGGAGATTTTCTTAGGAAGGAAAAGAGCTTGGAAATTTTTTGCGTGCACCTCTAATTGACTTTTTTTTGTTTTATATTTCTGTTTGAAGATTAGTTGGCAAAATAATTGAACAAATTTCATCGTACACTCTTTAGTAAGCTGTAAGACCGTTGGAGGCGGCTAAAATTTATTATGCCTTTTGAGCCCCAGAGGCGCTAAATGGGACTCGAACCGAACGTGTGACCCCACCAATGGATTGCTCTCCGAACGAGGAATCCATTGGTGGGGTCACACGTTCAGTTCGAGTCCCATTTAGCGACTCTGGACCTCAAAAACGCGTCTAGAATTTTGGCCGCCTCCGCCGGCGTTCTGGCCCACTGTGTACGAAGACATTTGCCACGTGCTTTCCGGACGGCCCCCTCAGCCCCAAATAATGCGGGGATGGCGCCGACGGCTGGGCGTAACGCCAACTCGCGGCGGGGCGCCCACTGCCCACCGCCTGTTATTAGCATGTGCAAATTTTTATTTTTCGCGATGAGATTGCCCAGCCTGCTCCGCTGTGCTCCGCTAATATGCGCACGTAATGATCGCGCCCTTCCCGCGCGTTCGTTTGCAGTGCCGCCAACCCGGCGGCAATTAGAAGGCAGCGCCGGGCAGCGCCGCACCAAGGCGGAACCGAGGCAGCGTACGCGGCCGAGTGCCGGAAAAGTCGGCGAAAACCGCGTGGAAACCCGAGTCTCAGTGGGCCAGAAGACCGGTGGAGGCGGCCAAAACTCAAGGCGCGTTTTGAGCTCCAGAGTCGCTAAATGGGACTCGAACCGAACGTGTGACCCCACCAATGGATTCCTCGTTCGGAGAGCAATCCATTGGTGGGGTCACACGAACGATTCGAGTCCTGTTTAGCGACTCTGGAGCTCAAAACGCGACCGTGGTTGCTGCTCCGGACCGGAGGCTTCGGCCGGCCGCCTGCGAGGTAGGCAAAGCGAGGGCACGCACTCTCACCGGGTTGCCTACCTCGAACGGCTGAAGAGCGTTCAGCAGCACTCGTTCCACTTGGCGGTGAGAATCTGGAAATACTTGCTGCTTACCAAGGCAATATCTGGAGTTCGCTCTCAAGAATGTTCCTTTGTCGGCGGGTTGTGGTTGTCAACCCTTTCGTGTATCACAGGAGCTTATGTGGCAACATTGATGGCTCTGCAGAACGAAACAACTTCTCGCCGCTCCACTCTCCAGCGTCGCACCGCCGAGAGCACGCCGCGGTGACGCGCGGGCCATTGTATTTAAAAAGACGCACGAATCCGGCGCCCCTGATTGGTCGGCCCGATGGATTATGATGATTCTTTGCCAAACGGGACGCGCCTCGAAAAGCGACCCGTCAATCCAGCCAATCATCGGCCCCAATTTGGCGGCATGACGCTTTGGGATTGGTCGGGCCGAGGAAGTCCGGGGGACGTCAATGACACAGTTATCGCCTGTAGCTTAGCCGCGGCTCGCACAGTGGGCCGGAAGACCGGCGCCGGCGGCCCAAACTCCAGACGCGTTTTGAGCTCCAGAGTCGCTAAATGGGACTCGAACCCAGCGTGTGACCCCACCAATGGATTCCTCGTTCGGAGAGCAATCCATTGGTGGGGTCACACGTTCGATTTGGGCCCTATTTGGCGACTCTGGAGCTCAAAACGCGTCCGGGATTTCGACCGCCTCCACCGGTCTTCTGGCCCACTGTGGGGCGGCAGGAATGTGTGTAGTGTGCCGCGACTCCCGACTGCGTCGTTGATCCCACAGTTTGACGTCCAAGTGGCACGAATGTGCTTCGAGCGGGGAACCTCGCATCGCCGGGCGGCCACGCGTCCCGCGTTTGAGTCGCCACCGGTCGCGCGACAACTCTGAGGAAAAAAAAATCGATACTTATTTTTATTTGTAGAAGTAAGAATGTTGAAGAATGCATTGAAGCTTGAAATGTGGCCGCCGGCTTGGCGCGCTGCGTGGCAGACGATACCGCGGCCCCGGGCGCCCACATGCATGGCGCCACCTATCACAGTGGAGTTTATCAAAGGCGGCACGTGCCGGACAGACAGACGGACAGACAGACGGACGGACAGACAGATGGACGGACAGACAGGCCCGCACTTCGGTGTGCCGTGGAGTTCAGCGATAACGCACTCAAAGCGGCTAGTGCGTTGCACAGTGCGCCGGAAGACCGGTGACGGCGGTCAAAATCCCGCACGCGTTTTGAGCTTCAGAGTCGCTGAATGGGACTCGAACCGAACGTGTGACCCCACCAATGGATTGCTCTCCGAACGAGGAATCCACTGGTGGGGTCACACGCTCGGTTCGAGTCCTGTTTAGCGACTCTGGAGCTCAGAACGCGTTCGGGATTTTGACCGCCTCTACCGGTCTTCTGGCCCACTGTGTGATGCTCGATTCTTTTGAACGGAAAGCCTCCTGAAATGGCCGACTTCCTGGCCGGCGTAGGTCAACAAACGTGACGTCCTTGCACTAGTCGCACGGCTCAAAATCCAAATTACCGTGATAATGCTCGGCCAAGGGCCGCTTCCTGGTCCTGCACACCGTATCCTTGGCGCACCCGCGGCGGGCCATGGCGGGCCGGGGTGAGGCGGGGCAGGGCGTGGCGGGGCAAGAAGTCCTTGTGCGCAGGACCTTGGACTCTGGAAGGCTTTGCGCGGCGGGGGCGTCGTGGGTCACTGGAGCTCGCTGGAGCCAAGTAGTGCCCCCTCTCTTTCCCGCCCGCTCTCAGTTTCTGCTTCTACACGGGAACGCTTCGATATAGCAGGGCGTGCAAACATAACATTTATTGAGATTTTGAGTACCCTCATCTCGTAAACGACTAGAGATAAAGATATGCACAGGATAACTTAAATTTAAAATTTAATTTTGAATTTCAGTTATTCTATGCGTAACTTTTTTATTTCCAGCCGTTTACGTAATAAAATGTCAAAAATCGCAAGCAAATAAATGTTACGTAGCAGGCCTGTTCGTTAGGTGATTTAACTTTCTTACTTACAGTGTTTTTACACCCTGCATTCTTTCGTTTGAAAAAAAAATGGGTTTTATAAAACTGTAGATTTTTCAATGTGTGTCGCAAAAAAGTTCCTCTAACCTCATGTTTGACCTTCCGTGGTGGCGTGCACCTCTGGGGTAACATTTTGGTCCTGCTACACTCATTTTATTTTTGCTCGGATCGCGACGGTGGTCGGTGTTGAACACGAAAACGTGGGGAGCGACCTGACGACTTTGAGGTGACCCCCGACTCCGACATGCTGGCAAAGCAAAACCTGATCCAAAGTTGACCGAGTACACCAAGTGCCCCCAGCCTGGCCCTGCCTGGCCCTGCCTGCAGCAGACTGTGTCCGAGCAGTGCTTCGCCCAAGGGGTCCCCAACCGGCGAAAATCGGTGTACACGGGTGAAAAAGTCATTAAAAAAGTCACTAAAAGTCAAAAAAGTCAAAAAGTCACAAAAGTCAAAAAGTAACAGAAAAACCACTATAAAGTATCCAAAAAGTCACGAAACAGCCTTTAAAAATGCCAAATTTCAATGAACGCTGGTGGAAAAGTAACTTTTTAAGTCAAAAAAGTCATTTAAAGGTCAAAAAGTCATTTAAAAGTCAAAAATTCATTAAAACGTGTGAAAGTGAAAATAGTTCCAAGGCAAAACAGTCTCAAAAAGTCAGAAAAGATACTCAAAAAAGTCACAAAAAAGTCAAAAAACAATCAAAAAGTCACAAAAAAGTCAAAAAAGTCGGTTTTGACTTTAAGTCAGTGTACGCTCGCCGGCTCGGTTGGGGACCCCTTGGTTCGCCGCTCTGGTCTCTACGGGACGCCCCGTGAGTGCGAGAGAGGCAGAGCGACGGTTGTTTGGAGTCGGCCTGCAGGCTGCCAGGCCCGGCCTGCAGTGCGTAATTGGAGAAAGGTCGGCCGAGCGAGGGACTCGTTTCCGGACTCAGCCAAGGGCAAGGTGAAGGGCGACGCATCTACACAGCCCATTTTAATAAAACTGCACGGAAAATGAAATGCAGACATTGATTTGTGTCACCATTATGCTGTACTTCTTGATTGACGGAAAGAAAAGTAGTTACGAGGACTGATATTAATTTATAGAAATTTTCTTAAAAACCAATATATTTGGATTAATTTAATTAGAGCGTTTTCTGCACACTGAAAAGATTGCGAATTTTTTAGGCACGAAGTAGCCTTATAGTATACCCAGGATTCAGCCGGCCCGAGTTCGATTTGTGTGGCCCTTTATGCATTTCGGAAATTTTCTATACGTTTTTAAGAGATTTTGCAGACGTAGAGTTTTGAACGCTGATTCTGAGCCGAAATCGGGTTTAAAAAGTCAACGGCCATTTTGAGAAATTTGCTGTCAAAATCGCCTTTTCCATGGCAAAAGTCGACTCGTAAAAGGGAAAAAAAAGGGGAGGGGGGGGAGCCGAGCCGAGTGGGGACCAATAGCGGAGCTTCTTTTTGGGTCTGTACAGCTTACTCCAAAGCTGAATAGCACGTTCGAAATAAAAAATTTTCTTTGACTGCAGGTAGACAAGATGCAAAAATAGAATTGGTGGTTTCGAACGGGGCCCATTTGGATCGGCCGGCCGGCCAGTGATTTTTTTATGAGAGTGTCCCGCCCCAATCCCGCAGCGCTGCGTTGTTGTTTTTGCTGTTTTTTTGTTGAAAATTTTTGTTACTCTTTAAATCGGAGTGAATTGAGCCATTTAACTGCGTACCCGTGCACATGCATCTGTGAATTATCTTTCCTTAAAGTAGTTTTAAAAGTCGCTTTAAGACTTTTATTCATTTTTGAAACTGGGCAAAACTGCTCCTTTTAGCCCGGTTTGATGGTACTTCTGATTCAGTTAGCACCATGATCACTTCACTCCACCTCGCGACTTTCAGTGCTCATGTTCTTCGAATAAGACTCACCCGCGTTTCGAGACCATCCCTCTCGAGTTTATAAAGTTTGTCAAGCCAACCGTCGTGGGGTTGCTACGTTGTGAGTGAGAACTATTTCACAGAATTGAAGAAAAAATGACTAGAGAACCGTAGCCTTTGAAAAAAGCCAAACAATTCAACGTCAGCAAAAATGGAGGGGCAGTTTTAATGCGCGACTATACTCGTGTTTTTAGCTTCGCGATTTTCGCAAGGGGGCAGACGCCGACAAAATTGTTGCCAACCCGCGAAAATTAATTTACTGCCTTCTTTCGCTACCAAATTTTCAAAAGATGGACTTCAAAGATGTTCCTTTGTCGGATCATGTGGAATACATTTGCATTGGAATTTTCGAATTTCCCCGGGATTTTGATTTCTCTTTTTTGCCAAGGTTAATTTTGACGGGTGGCACATCGACCACATTGGTACCCCTGCCATTCGTAGCCACCCTTAAGCCACCCCCTCCTTTTTCATAATTTTTTGCTTTCCCCACACCCTACCCCAAAATTTACTTCGTGACTCCTAGGATTTCTTGAAATCGTATTTTTTTTAATACGAAGAATACGAAGGAATTGTTAAATCTACGAAGAAATGCTTCACATTGTGAGTCAAGATCCATCGCAATATGAAGCGTTTCTTCATTATTTCGAAGCAATTCTACAATGCCTTAATGTCCTTCATAGTAATATGAAGCATATTCATCGTAGACTTTTTTGAGAGTGGAAGATAAACAAATTCAAATTCAAACTTAAATTTCACGTTATCCTCAGATTACGTAACGTTCACACCGCACGACCAGTTTCTTCCAGTGTATGACTGCGTGTGCCATGACGACATGGCCCCCTCGCTTGGCTTGACGCAAAAGAAAAGAACGAGAATGGACGCCGAAGTGCCTCGAGGGTGGCGCCTGTGCCGAGATTTCGTATCGATTCTCGTCCCCTGAACACGACACAGGTGGCGCGGTTGGCGCTGCCCGAGGTGGATCGAGTTCAAAGGGGCCGCCGAATCCGCCATATGGCTCGCAAGTTGAGATGGAGGCAAGAAAAGATGGCATATTGGTAATTCTGTGGCAAAACGCTTACGTTTAGGGAAGAAAAGAGCAGGCCAAGACTCACATGGGACTGATAGTGACTTTGAGCCTTCCCTCGACCAGTTATTTCAGTTAATCATGAAAATCTTTGTCCCTGTCGCCTACAGTAGGCCCCAAAGGGGAGTATTTTACTTACGATATACTTTTCTTATCCAACATCCCTGTCTGCATGTTTGTATAGAGCTTCACGTACGTGCTAATTTAGAACGTATTTTCCTTGCGTCGAAGAACTCTGTATTGTTTCTGGCTGTGCGCCCCCTGTGAACAGGTTATAATTTAATTCTTTCCGCTCACGGCTTTCCTTTGCAACAAAATGCACACACCGCATTTCCATGCGGCGATAAGGTGCATTCGGATTCGAGTCTCGGAAAATGAGACGGCACATAAATAATGGATCTGCCCTTGATGAGCGCCCTGATTTGGTTATGAAACACTGCGGGGCGTTGTGCGGACCGGCGGGCCGCTGGGCATATTCACGCCTCCAAGTCTGAATTTCAATGCGTCTTGCCAAATTTATTCCAAACAGATATTTTGAGAAGCGAGTGAGTCTTTGGTCCGACATGACATTCATTGCGAATTTTGTACCGTCACTCAAGTACAATTTCCAGGCTGATTTTTCTACGAAAATGTCATTAAACCTATAGTCGGTGGCAATATCATCAATTTGTGAGCACGTCACCATTTTCAAGTGACCAACACAGCATCTAAGATTACGTCATTAAGTGACCAAATATTTTTACAAGACTGGCGCGGCTCCAAAGGGAACTAGAGGAAGGACCGAGAGACCTTCCCTTCGTACTTCAATTTTTGGACCTTTTTACAAAGAAAAGCTGCACTCGATCCTGCATCTGCCTCCTTCTCTTCAACGAAAGAACAAACTCTCAAATCAGAGATAGCGTTATACTGTATCTGAACGCGTCACTCAAATCCAGATCCACTAAGCATGCTTTTGCGCGACTGCTCAAATTTTTCCTGGCTGATCTGAGTGTACCGAGAAACGTAGAGCGATTTGAAACAGCAAAACGTTTCGCTGCCGGCGACAGGGCGGTGACCGCTCCGCATGGGTCCTCCTGGCAAAAGCCCTTCATGACGTGCCTCCATGAGCCTCAGCCGCCTCAGCACGCCGTCGGCGCAATTTGTCTCGCCAGGGTAGGCGCAGCGGGCAACAATGCCGCGCCAGAGGAGATATTTCAAAGCAAACTCGAATGTTTCTGATGAAAGATGCGCTTCACGCGTGATAAATTTGGCGCAACGAGATGAAAATTTTGTGCAAACGCTTTGCGTTGACGCGGAAGCTTTGTATGCACTAGGATTACCAACATCATTAGCCAAGGAAGTATACTCTGAAAACCCTACAGACTGTTTTATGCCTTGCAAAGAAAAGTAGATTGTTATACTTTGAGCATACTTAAGCTTGGAAAGAAAATACTTGGTAAGTTACGAACTATTTTTTCGTGTAACAAAAAAGTTTCGTGAGATTTGAAGCGCGCGTATATGTGTTTTACTTTTCAAGAAAATTGCTGTTCAAGAAACTTTTGACAAAGTCATCTTCACAGAAGAAAGAACCTGCAAGGCATGTTGGGAGCACAACGAACGTGACGTAAAGAGTGCAATGCCATTGTCGCTAAGGGGATTGCACCTGTTATGTCTGCCTCCGCCCTCGCCCGCGACTCAGCAAAGCCACAGTTGAATTAAACGTCAACAGCATTGAGTTGCCCAGCGTTGAGTTGCCCAGCATTGAGTATTGATCATGGATCGAGTTAGTCTTTCAGATGGTCATTTTTAGCCGTGTGCTCGAACGGTGCACTTCAGCTGACAAGGAAACTCGTCTCGTCCTCTCCGTTGGTTGAGTCGCAGCGAACTGCGTTTGCGTTGTCCGCAACTGCGACTTTGAGACCCGCCCAAAAAACTGCCGACTGTTTTTATTCAGACCGTTCAAAACAAACAAACCGAAGCACGAGAGCGATGCTGATTGCTTTTGAATGCGAGGCTCCGCCTGGCTCCGCCAATCCTGCCATCCTGTCCCTTTCAGTGCCAAGGTGGCCCTGGGCCTTCGGCCTGGGCCTCTGACTTCGGCATGACGGCGAATCAAACAGTCATGCAGTCCAGGATGGATTACTCTTCCTCCTCTTCCTCTCTCATTCTCCCTCTCCTTCCTTTCGGCCGCTCCCCGGCTCGACGGGGGCATTAGAGTGGAGGAAGGAGAAAGAGAGAGACGACTAGCGAGCGCGCAACCGCAGAAAACCAGCAACGTGATGCCGTTATACCCTGCGAATGGCGAGGAAGCAGGCTGAAAGTGGAAAAAGAGGAGGAGACGTGTCATTACCACATACTGGGCACGACACACAGTGGGCCAGAAGACCGGTGGTGGCGGCCCGAACTCTAGACGCGTTTTGAGCTCCAGAGTCGCCGAACAGGACTCGAACCGAACGTGTGACCTTACCAATGGATTCCTCCTTCGGAGAGCAATCCATTGGTGCGGTCACACGTTCGGTTCGAGTCCCATGTAGCGACTCTGGAGCTCAAAACGCTTTCTTGTCCAGATGCCGAGTCTCTTCTGGCCGTGTACTCGGTGCGGGCGGCCGCTACGCGCTCCATTGACGCCACTAATGGTGCCAACTAAAATCAAATTAATTACCACACTGAAATTGCCTAATTGCGAATCGGCGATTGCTCGGGATCTGGTAGTGGTCTGGGACGTCTGGGAAAACTGCGGGCCGTTGAGGTACCGGTCCGAGTGCAGCGTCCTGTTAGAGGCAGCACCGTGTCGATAGCACAGTTCAACGATACTTCGCAATTATTTTTTTGCTCCTTCTTTCTAAACTTTTCCAGCAGTTTGTATCTCTTTTCCACTTAAAGATCAGCGCTCACTCACGAGAAGCTTGCGTAATCTGTTTGTGGAGAGACCCCTCGCAGAGAGGCGCTTGTCAGCGCCGATAGCAGTTTGATGCTTCGGGATGCCGAATTTCTCATGACGGCCGGAAAGGGACCCGATAGCCGCGGCAGGAAATGGGCCTTTCCGTCTGGGTCCCTTCTTTTCTTCCTCTCTCATTCCGAAACTGTGCTTTTGTCACTCTGTCTCTCTCGCACCAGTGGGTCGATTCACAGTGCACAGTGGAGGCGGCCAAAACTCTAGACGCGTTTCGAGCTCCAGAGTCGCTAAATTGGACTCGACCCGGACGTGTGAACCCACCAACGGATTGCTCTCGGAACGAGGAATCCATTGGTGGGGTCACACGTTCGGTTCGAGTCCCGACTAGCGACTCTGGGGCCCAAAACGCGTCTACAATTTTGACCCCCTCGAGCGAGAGAGACGGAAGCGCTGCCCGGTAACGGAGTTCCCCGTCCACGCCGTATTTGCTGAACACGCATTTCGAATCCCCATTTCGGATCCGCGCTGCTCCGTGTCACGATGCGGCTCTAAATTTCTTGTTATGAGAAATAATGAACTACTCGGATTCGCCCGGAGCGCTGCCAAGCGTCGGAAGCGTGCAACCGGGGCATCGGCCAGTCCTGTGGGAAACGCGTGTATTTTCTACTGCAGCCCTCCATAAAATGAAGAGATCGTGCCAAGGCTAAAATGGGGATACAGTAAGGTGTCTACGAAACGGACGAGTATGGAATTTTTCCAGCCGTATCCGACGATAAAGAAGACGTTTTAAAAAATGCTCTTTGCGTAATTTAAAGTCGAACTTCTTGGAGCTAGCTCCTGCTGAACTCGGAAAAAGTCCTGTCGTTAACTGCAATGCCAGTGGTAAGTTTACTTACCACAAATTTGGCAAGCCGTTTTGAATGCCAAAATTTGGCAAGCTTGGCCCGGAAATAATCCCCAGCTTGCCAGAATTTGGCAAGCTTATGAAGATTGGCGGGGCGTTACAGTGGAGCCGCGCTGACTCTGGTTCCATTGCGTGGTTTCGTTACGCGGGGCGTTACAGTGGAGCCGCGCTGACTCTGGTTCCATTGCGTGGTTTCGTTACGCGGGGCGTTACAGTGGAGCCGCGCGCCAGGCGAGTCAAGTTCAAGCGATGCGGAGCCAAGTTTATTTCTCAGCTATGTAGGACGCGGCGGGGTGGGGCGGGATGGCGTGGTGGGGCGGGGTGGGGCGGGGTGGGGCGGGGTGGGGCGCGGCGTTCCGCGGGGGCCGGGGGCTGCAGCGACGCCAACCTCGGCACTGCACGCCTCGAGCCGAGCCTGCGGCAGCCGCCGCGCTCCGAAGACTCTTCCTTCTCTCTCTCTCTCTCTCTCTCTCTCTCTCTCTCTCTCTCTCTCTCTCTCTCTCTCTCTCTCTCTCTCTCGCACCCCTACGGACCGCACCAGGAGTGCGAGAGAGAGAGAGCGACGACGCGGCCCCTCGGGACTCAGCCTCTCAGGTTGGCGGTCTCGGTCTCGGCCACCGCGCTGCGCTGCGCTGCCATTGGCCGCGACAGGCGCTGTGATGGCGCAATTTGGGGCCTTGACGCCGCACTGGCCGGCATGCCCGGCACCGCCGCGCTGTCGACGGCGAATTTTCGTCCAGCGGGACTGATGGGCGGTGAGGCCGATCCAAGTCTATAGACGGGTTGACACTCGACGCTCTGCGAAGATTGCAGCCATTTTGGACGACAAATGGCCCGGCTCGGTGGCGAGCTGGCCGACGGGGGGCGGCCAAAACGCTGGAGGCGTTTTGAGCCCCAGAGTCGCTAAACAGGACTCGAACCGAGCGTGTGACCCCACCAATGGATTCCGCGTTCGGAGAGCAATCCATTGGTGGGGTCACACGTTCGGTTTGGGTCTCATTCAGCGACTACGAAGCCGAAGTTGCTTGCCCTGCGTCGGAAATAACCTCAAGTTATGTACTTCTATTGGACCAATACAAATGCGTCTCGCGTGAAATTTTCTCCTCTGGCTTCCTTCACAGGTTGACTTTGCATTTTCAACCGTAGAAACGGTCCGGAAAAAATGAATAAATAGTAGGAAATGTTATAAAAAAATTGATTATTATCATCATTGACTTGCCTGCACAATATACGGCGTGCAACGTCACTTCCGTCATGGTTTCGCACACACGCGTCTGCCCGCCACGACGGCCTACAGGCTGTCTCTCTCGCACTCCCTGGCTGCCTCGCGTGAGTGCGAGAGAGAGAGAGAGAGAGAGAGAGAGAGAGAGAGAGAGAGAGAGAGAGAGAGAGAGAGAGAGAGCCCTCTCGCTCCGGCCGGCGCGCCACGGGGAAGTTCACATGGGGCTACAATGAACTTGATACGGCTGCCTTTGACAATCGTTCCCACGACGGTCTACGCCGTGCTCGCCTCATGAGAGTCTCATAATAAGGCACGCCGACTGGGTGTGTGTTGCTGTCCAATAAGGGCTGTCGAGCCAAAATTAAGAGCAAAAAATATTTATTTCAAGGGTTTTCAGAAGTATGTACGGAAATTTGACTGGCGCTTTGCAGAACTGTGTATATTTATCATCGTTGTGCAAACAACTGTTTCACCTCCCCAATGCTATCTGATAAAGCGACGCTGAACGCTGGAAAATTTGCGATCGAAATTAAATTCAGGACTCAATGTTTTACCTTTTAGAATCATTTGTAAGAGTCCATTCATAGATGTGGGAACCAACTCATTTTATGCACCGAAAAGAGCCCAACTGCTCAATTTCAGTTCACCTGACATGTTAAAAATTTGCTCGGCGTTGTTCGAAAGTCTTGTAGTATTAGTTCGTCTCCAAAATTCGAACTTTTCTTCGACAAATTTCAATACTAACTTATAATGATCAAAGAGTTTCGAAACTTTCTCTACGTCTACAAAACCCTTAACATTTGATCCACAAAATAATCTGAAATTCATTGTAATTTAATTTTTACAGTAATTTTGTTACAATAATTTGGAGAGTTTTTTTTTTCGGTGAGGCGGGCTGGAGGGACTCGGCCGACAAGGCAAACCTGACTACGCCACTGCGGCAAGACTGCGGCATTCACGGTGTTCTTCTCCTTCTTCGTGCGCTGTGGTGAGCGGGGCGTGGCGCGTCGTGGCGCGGTGGGGCCCATCCGCGGACGAGGCGGGGCGCGGCGGGGCGTGGCGGGGCGCTGTGCCCCGGCCACGGCAGTGCAATAACCCCGGCCTGGTCGCGGTAGTGGTTGCCAGTGTCTTGGCCAAGGCTAGCGCTGCCGAAGGCCTTCCCTGGAAACGGCGGAGCCCGCGGTTTGTTTCTCCGGTTTTCTGTTTTTGTTGGATCGCTGCATGGTGCAGGGACAGTTTGCTTCGCACGGTGGAGGCGGACAAAACTCTAGACGGGTTTTGAGCTCCAGAGTCGCTAAACAGTGCTCGAACCGAACGTGTGACCCCACCAATGGATTCCTCGTTCGGAGAGCAATCCATTGGTGGGGTCACACGCTCGGTTCGAGTCGCATTCAGCCTCTTTTAGCTTGAACTTGAACCTGGTTCACCCCGGCGAGGGGAATCCACCGTGATTTTGGCCGCGACTCGCGGAGCCGTCGCGATTTTGGCTCCGCAGCCCTAGGCGGCGGCTGGCGCTGCGCTGGCCGACGCGCTGCCTTCCCCCACCACCGCGCCCGCCTCGCTCCCCATTGGCCAGCCGCCAGGCGAATGGAAGGCTGGAAGTTGGCGTTGAAAAAAAAACACAGCCTTTGCTTTTCTTGTTTCTGCCTCTGGAAGGCGCGTCTCTGACAGTCAAAGAGCCTGCCTCAGTGGGTCGCGAGAGGACAGGCAGCCGTCTGCAAGGGCGGATAGACGGATAGACGTATAGACGCGGGGTGTGCAAGGGCGGAGAGACGCTGGGGTTGCTAGGGCGGATAGACAGGGGGCTGTGCAAGGGCGGATAGACACTGGGTGCAAGTGCGGGTAGACACTGGGTGCAAGTGCGGGTAGACACTGGGGTTGCTAGGGCGGATAGACACTGGGGTTGATAGGGCGGATAGAAATGAGGGAGATGGGTTAGGACACATAGCTTGCGAACGATTTTGATGTGGGATAGAACTCCTGACAATATGAATGGGGAATTTTGTTTCAAATCACGTTGATTAGCACTTAAAATACTGACGTGTTTTTAAGAAATTTCTCTCTGACTCTCTGGCAATAAGGTCCAAAACAGTGTTGAATTGTATCTGACCGTCCGTTTACCTACTGTTTACCTAATAAGAGCTATTTGATCGTCTATACAGCCCGAGTACTTCGGTCATTTGCAAGGTTCTGCCATTCTCGCGAGCGTTCTGAAAATAGAATCTATGGAGCAGGACGAAGTAGACAGGTTGGGCTGCCGCAGTGCTGCCGCAGTGCTACACTGTAACTCGTAGCAACAGTCGGGAGCAACGGTACGTGACGTGACGTCAGTGGGTGTAACGCCGAAGGCTGAAGGACTCGAGGGATGTGTGGAATAATTCACTTTCCGGCACCACACAGTGGGCCAGAAGACCGGTGGAGGCGGCCGAAATTCCAGACGCGTTTTGAGCTCCAGAGTCGCTAAATGGGACTCGAACCGTACTTGTAACCCCACCAATGAACTCCTCATTTGGAGAGCAATCCATTGGCGGGGAGGTCACATGTTCGATTCTAGTCCTGTTTAGCCTCGGAGACACTTCAGTGTGGGCGTTTCGGACGCAGCTCTCTAGTGTTTGGGACGGAAATATATGTGGAAACCTTGGCACACTGCGCGTCTGTTCCAAAAGTGGCTCGCTGTTCGGAACGCGGATCGGGCCATCATAGCGGCGCTTCCGAAGTCTGCCGAGCGAGCTTCCGAACCGCCCACGGTACCACACTGCCGGATTTAGTTTCGGAAACAGCGATCCTAATGGCATTTCCACGTCGCTTTGACACGACTGGGCGTTTATTTATCGTTTTCTTTCCTAATTGTTTTGAACCACGTCCAATCAGGACGAAGTTCCAACCTACGATTTCCGGTCTTTGTTTTCGGTGAAAAATTCTAACAACTTTTCGCCTTTTCTTTTGAAATTCGACGTGCCTTTCTGGCACTGGCAAGAAAACCGCTTCCTTGGGATTTCTAGCAGCGAACAAGTGAAGCTACATGTCTGCATCCGTGTTTTACTCCGAGTCGGACGCTGGGTTGGCACCCATGCCGGAGAATGTTACTTGCCGCATATACCAACCTAGCAGGAATTTAAATGGGAAGTCTCTGGGCCAGGCACTGCAAGGCGACGCGAGCCCCCTCCTGTGTGTGTGTGTGTGTGTGTGTGTGTGTGTGTGAGAGAGAGAGAGAGAGAGAGAGAGAGAGAGAGGCGCTTCACCGTGTCCCTCTCTCGGTTTGTCGCGCATTCAAGTCTCCGCGCTCAAAGCTTAGCGCTCTTAGCAGACGATGCATTATAGTATTTGGCATTCGATGACTGTGGTTGACGTGCGTGTTTTCGTGTGGCTGCGATCCGCCAGGCCAGGAAAAGGTGGAGGGGGGGGGCAAAAGTCTCGAGCTTGACCTAAATTTGGACAACGAGGGGGCCGCTCTGCTTCGGCCCTGCTTGGACTCTGCCCGGGCGCTGCCAAAGCGCGGCGCCGTGCGTCACTGGAATACGTGAGCCGAGACTCGCCGAAGAATGGAGGATGGAAGACGCACAGTGGGCCAGATGACCGGTGGAGGAGGCCAAAACCCCAGACGCGTTTTGAGCTCCAGAGTCGCTAAACAGGGCTTGAACCGAACGTGTGGCTCCACCAGTGGCTTGCTCTCCGAACGAGGAATCCATTGGTGGGGTCACACGTTCGGTTCGAGTACTATTCAGCGACTCTGGAGCTCAAAACGCGTCTAGAGCTTTGGCCGCCTCCACCGTTCTTCTGGCCCACTGTGCGACGGTCCGGCGTGCTGCCTACCTCTCTGTCCCACATGCGGCCTCTTCCTCCGGTCCGCTCGGCCGGCCGGTCGGGCGACGTAAACACACTTCTTTATCGTTTTAACCGAGGCCGGTTTGGCTGGTCCAGCCCCGGCACTGCCTTGGCAGTGCCCCGGCCGGCGGCTAGCCAATGGGAGGACGCGGTGACAAGTCTATATAGGGTGGACTTCCAGCGTCAATGACCTGCGTGGCATCAAGGCCACCAATGCACGCCTTTTAAACTCGTGTGTGTGTGTGTGTGTGTGTGTGTGAATATAAGTACAAGTCTCGGCCGGTGTGTCAATATTGATTCGGCCACTGTGCGAATGCGTGCGCGAAGTTGTGCACTCGACACGTAGTGGAGAGCAAGCGAGTCGACGATTCCGCACACGACGCTCTCGGGCCGTCCCGCACGGGCGCGAGAGAGACAGGGCGACGGAACGCTGCTGTCTGGAACCAGTGTGCCGCTCCGAGGTGCAGGAACCTCAGGCCACGCGAGTTTCAAGTTCAAGTTGAAGCCGGCGTCTGGGATAGAGCCCTCCAGGAGACCGATTGCGAAGAGTAGTCGTCGCACACACAGGTCGTCCCGTGCGGGCGTGAGAGAGAGACACGGCTGCGAAACGACTACGTGTTTGCAGTCCCTCAGCAGTTATTGCAAAACTCTTTGGAGACTGAGAACTGACCTCTGCTGTCTAAAGTCACTAGATTTGCAGACGCTTGACCAAGTGCTCACTGATTGCCCTCATGAATTATTTCACGTGTCGTTTTCTTAATTGTTTCATTTTTTTCGGAGCGATTCCCCGCGATGGGAACAATACGTCATGAAATTACGAATAACGCCTCGGCCCACTCCTGAATCGTCGCAGCCAGCTGAGCCGGCGAGCGCGGGGCGGGGCCTCCAGGTGGGGCCTCCAGGTGGGGCCTCACCTGCAGGTGTGTGGCGGGCCGACGCTGCCGGGCTGCCAGCCCACAGCGCCCACGCCCGGGGCGGACCTCTAGGGCGTTTGAATGTCACCAGCAAGACGCAAAAAGGCAGACACCCTGCCTGCGGACGCCTCATGTCTAAAATTGCTGTAAAGTGTTGCTTTAAACTTCAAAAATTGGGACGGATAAGTGTGAAACAAGTTGGAGTAAGTGTGAAACAAGTTGGATTTAGTGCGAAAAATGGTGAGAGTAAGTGACGATGAAGTTGAAATAGACTTAGAACAAATTTAAATCTCGAAGAAAGAGCACGGTACTTCCGTGCATTCTGTGATCTCAGCTGGTTCTTCGAAGAATCTCCAGAGATGATTCATCCTTTCTACCCTCATTCATAAATTTCGATTTTTTTCCGGTCCGAAATACGAATTCAAGCTTGCGTGACTCATGCGGCTGCAAAAAAAAACGTTTAAAAAGTGGCACTTCCTTACATTGTTCAGCTGAAAAAAGCGGAGTAATCACTTCCCTCGCGTAAAACACAACATTTTTTTTCCTGCTTGTGTCAGAAAGTGTAACAAACCCCGGCAAACTCGTTGACGGTGGGGGCGCAGCGGGAGGCAGGCAACCCTTCGGTGACAATGGACGCGTCTCGAGGCGATGACCTAACAAAAGTGCAGTAGTGGCACGAAGAAGTGGTGCCGGTGCCCCCCCCCCCCCCCCTCACCGCCCGAAAAAGAAATCGAATATAGCCTCCAAGGTCAAGGAAAGTACAGGTCGGCGTGGAAGAATGAATCAGGCGGGACCGCCTCGGAGGTGCAACATTGTGCCTCGACCCTGCTAGAAAGTTTGGCGGGTATAATTCACTTCTAAAGTGTCAAATCTATCCCTATCCCAAAGAGGAAATTACGAGTTGCATGTTATGAGTAACAAAGCCCGAGGCAGAAACACCCCTTATTCACCACAGTGCACTGGTGGTTGGCGCCCTGATTTTAGTCTTGTTTACTCTGACATGATGCTGCTTCCGTTTGAATCGCCTTATCGTGAGTTTGTTTTTCACCCCCACACTGCACATATTGCACACACACACACACACACACACACACACTCACTCAGCACAGAGGCTGCAGCCGGTACAATAAAGGATGGAAGAAGACGATTAGGGGCGTGTTGTGGGGGTGTGGGTCATTCCTCCCTGGGGCAGCGAATACACAAAAGATGGGTGGCTAGGGTTGGCGTGCCTGCTTTGGGGGTGTTGTAAGGGACCGTACGTAATCCACGTGCTAACCCGGCCGCTTGAAGTAACAATCCAGCACTTCCTTTCTAAGAACGATTGTTATTATTGATTGATTACCTACGAGACGATTTTATCAGAAATCTATATACGACTTGCATACTTGATCATGACCATTTTCCCACTCAGTATATGCGTTTGTGAAAAATGACACACACACACAGAGGGAGAGAGAGAGGGGGGGGGGGAGAGATTGGAGCAAAGTGAGCGCGCTCTGTCATTTCGACATGTGGCCGGGTCGGCGGACCGGGCAGACCGTTACCCTCAGATTTGCGGATGTCACAGATTGACACATGCTGCGTACACTGCGAGAGTACACGAGAGTACACTGCGTAGCGGAGGTGGGGCGGAGAGAAGGGGAGCCAACAAGGCGGCAGGCACGTTTATTCTTATTTTTGAAAAGGAAATCGGAAATATAATGTGTGTCACAGGGTTGTGAAGATTATGACGGGAAGATACGCGCAGGTCCAGGACGGTCCAGGTGTCCGAGAAGAAGGGGAAGAAGAAGAAGTAGAAGAAGAAGAAGAAGAAAAGAAGAAGAAGAAGAAGAAGAAGAAGAAGAAGAAGAAGAAGAAGAAGAAGAAGAGGACGAGGAAGAAGAGTGCTCGAAGAGTCTTGATTTTATTCGGAGTTAAATCAAGGCGGAAAGAAAGGAAACAACGAGTGTTGCTGCCCTGCCAAATTATACCCCTCGCACACCGGTAACATGTAATGTTTATGAAGGAAGAAGAAGAGGGAAAATAAAAACGAAGAGCAGCGCTAAACCAGCGAAGAAGGGTTCGCAAAGGAAGAGAAGGAGCAATAAAAGGAACGTGACTTGATGATCAGGGCTTATATCAGAGTGCCTGGCTGCAGCCAAAAAGGAAGAGAGAATACGGTGTTTCTTCGAAAGGGAATGAAAGAAAAGTAAAATGAAGAACGGAATATCTGGAGGGCGCAGAGAACGGATCCGAGGCAACGGCAAAGACGGAGGAAGGGAGAGGGGTGATGATGGTATCCAAGGATGCCGTCTCACACGCACTGTTCCAAACATCCCTGCCAAATTCCTGACCTCCTCGGACAGACCGACTTGACACTCTCCCCATCCATTCGCCTCAGCTGATTTCTACTCGTACCAACAGTCAGTGGACAGTGATCTCCTCTACAGACGCTGAAATTCCATTTCTGACACAGTAGTAGTACATCACGCCGCAAACGCTCTCTAAGCGTACAGTATATTCCAAAATCTCCGGCGGCAGCGACGCGGGTCGCTCGTCCTCCGGAACGGTCGTAAGTCGCGCCCGTACTCACATAGTGACCCGTAAATAGTACGGAAAAAGGTACGGAACGTCCGTAGTTGCCGCCAAGTCGGCGGTCTTGCAAATTATTGACCGGACATCGTTCCGTACTTTTCCGTACTTTCATGGTTCTTCAAGACGCTCCGTACTTTCCAAAATCTCCGGCGCAGCGACGGAAGTCGCTCAGTCCAATCCGTCGAACGAATCCCTCCGTTAAGTCTCGCCGCCTCGCCCCTGACCACAAAAGTGATATTCCCCGTAAATCTGTAGAGAGGTAACCCGGCCGGCCTGAGCTTCTTACGTCACGGTGGGCTTGCCCCAAGGGCTTGCCGGCGGCTTGCCTTAGGTTCGGACCGCGGTACTGCATCCGGCTAGCCGCTAGCTAGCGTTGTCCGGGCATTCATTAGGCCTGCCCTTCGAGACGCTCCGTCCTTGTCGCACTCACGGCAGTGCTGCCGGCAGGGACAGGGACGGAAGACGCCATCAAGCCAAAGTCCGTCGAACTTTTAACCTCCATTTGAAATTTAACTGTTCTTGTTTTGCTAGGTTTGCAAATATTTTCTGTTAATGTTTATGTGAGAAGGTTTGCTGTTAAATTTTCGCACGCAAGTTTCATCAAGTTTTGACCGACGTCATTATTTTAGTACACTGGACTTTGAAAGCATTTTCTACTTGGACGAAGACCGATCATCATATTATTTATTTAACCCCGTTCCAATCATGCTACTCGCGAAAAAAAAAATGCGTTTCAATTTGCTCTCTGCGAGCCCGGTTTCCTCCCTTCGCGCCATCTTGGCCGAGGAAACGGGCACGTCGAACGTCTTCCTTAAAAATAACTGAGATTAATCCCGGTCTGACCTTACACGTGTCGAAGCGCATTACTGCAGCGCTGCGCGCTCTGCGCCCTGTGGCCGCTAAGCCTGTGGCCGCGCCGCCGTGCGAACGCCTCTTTCCAAGGTCATCCTCTCTGTTCGTTTTGCAGTACCTCGCCCTGCCCACTGCAAACGAGTCCTTCTTCTTCTTCTTCTTCTTCTTCTTCTTCTTCTTCTTCTTCTTCTTCTTCTTCTTCTTCTTCTTCTTCTTCTTCTTCTCTTCTTCTTCTTCTTCTTCTTCTTCTTCTTCTTCATCTTCTTCTTCCCTGCAGCTGAGCCGCTGGGAGGTATGCAGTGGGAAATGTCGCAGCCATGGGTGCCTATCTGTGGTCAGAGGGAGAAGGTATACGAGTTATATCTCTTCCGACTACGCATAAATTTCCGTCCTCCCATTGACCAGGCGGCCAAGGCACTGGCCAGCAGTGTGCTAGCACTGGCCAGGTTGGATTTCCGTGGATTTATGAGTCACGGTGTGTCCACTATGTGTCCCTTCGCGTCCCCAGTCGCCGCTCTGCAGCCAAATCCTTCGGCTTTTTTACGGGAGGACTAGACAATTCGTTGACTAATTTGCTTCACACCTGAAGGGTTTGGTTTTATGGGCGGTTTGAGTCACTTGGTTGTTCACTGCCTTGGTCAAGATATTTTTCAGGGCCGGCTCCAAGACTCTCCGGTGTCATATTCCAGGGATTTTTCAGGGCTTTCCGGGAGGACTAAACAATTCTTTGACTAATTTGCTTCACACCTGAAGGGATGGGAGGTTTGAGCCACTTGTTTGTTCACTGCCTTGGTCAAGAGACACTCCAGGTCAGGCTGGCTGGACCTACTGTCGGCTCCTGGACTTTCCAGTGCCGTACTCCAGGGATTTTTCAAGGCTGGTCGTAAAGGCCCTGCGGCTCTGATTTATGCCTTTGCCATTAAAGCTAATGAAGCTTATCGTCATTTTTATCGAAAACGCGGTGCGACTTTCAGGATTCAACTCATCCACTCGAAGATTATCATCACGCCTAATCCAAGCCCAGGGATCGATTGGCGCTTTGATCCCATTCGCCAGGCATTCGTATTGCAGACTTGTTTTTGTTTTATGGTGCTTCTATTTTTGCCGCTTTAGTTTCCCGTTTAGTGCTCTTCCCCGCGAACCTGCTCGCCGAGAAAGGAGTCAGACACTTTACTGGCTGATATCTTGAGCACCGTTAAAAAAAAAGTCAACAAACCTTCGGCGAGCGATACCGTTCTACTACTGAAGAATGGGGGAGTCATGATCATAACTCCATCGAGGGGCAATATACGTTTCAGTGGAGGAAATTCCGGGTAAATTTTGGCAAACCAGGGGGTTATTTGATGATGGCTTTTGCAGCAAGTTCTTTATCAGAACCAAGATTTTTCTTAAAAAACAGTGTTTGGAAAAGAATCGATAATAACGGATGACAGAACGGACATAGAGAAGAGATAGAGAAAGATGTGGGGCCGAGGAGAGAGGAAGAGTGTGTGAGTGGGCACCGGGAAATCGATAATTAGACGATTGTGCGCCTCGCTCGCCAGGCCTCGCCTCGCTAGAGCTTGTGGCCGATTATGCAGGGAAGCGCAGAAAGGCCATGCAGCGAATTGGAATAATAAATTCCCTCTTTTTCAGCGCGGCGCACTATTCCAGTCCGTTCACCTCGCGGCTCGCGGCGTTTCACAGTGGGCCAGAAGACCGGCGCAAGCGGCCAAAACTCTTGATTGCGTTTTGAGCTCCAGAGTCGCTAAATGGGACTCGAACCTGGGATGCGACCCCACCAATGGATTCCTCGTTCCCAGAGCAATCCATTGGTGGGGTCACACGTTCGACTCGAGCCCTATTTAGCGACTCTGGAGCTCAAAACGCGTCTAGAGTTTTCGCCCCCTCCACCGATCTTCTGGCCCACTGTGTGTTCGGAAGCCAACACTGGGCGGCCCGGGTCCACTCCCCGTTATTGGGCCCGCCCGGCCAATTTCGCTGATTTTGATTGACTCTCTTATTACGGGCCGGGCGAGGCTAGAGCCACTGTCTCTGTCTCGGCGCAGGGGGCAGTGCGGAGGTGGGAGCGAGAACACGGCTCGTTGTACGGTACGTGCCAACGTGCCCACTGGCCGGCTAATTCCAGATTATCAGCCGCCTTTTTGATTAGCGAGACCTTCCTGCAGTGCTCTGTGTGTGTTTGTGTGTGTGTGTGTGTGTGTGTGTGTGTGTGTGTGTGTGTGTGTGTGTGTGTGTGTGTGTGTGTGTGTGTGTGTGTGTGTGTGTGTGGTGGCCCTTCTATCTTTGGTTCCTGTGTGTTCCACCGAACAGGTGCGCGGTTTAAAAGATTTGATTTCAAACCTACGTGTGTTGAGGGGTAAGGGGACGCTGTGCACGTGATGTTCCAGAGGCGGATCCAGAGACGGCCTGAGGGCCTGGCAAGCTCCAGAGGCCAAGTGTGGCCCTTTTTCTACCTTTCAGGCGGCGATCCAGGGGCCAAAAGGGGTCTATTGTCTTTTTGCCCCTCACTGGATCTGGGTCTGCGTGGTCCCAATGGCTATTTCGGCTCAATGAAGCCAATTTAACTCGTTTGCTGCTGCAGGCAATCAATATTTGTTTCCAACGTGTGACAGCCGTACGGGATGACCTTATCTCTGTTGATCCCTGTTGCCTGAATTCACACACTGACGCTCATGTTTTGACATCGGAGAGCACTTCCCTCTGGCCTGCATCAGGCTAGCTGGGGCTTTTGGAGGATTTCCGAGCGCCGCTTCCAGGAAGATTGAGGCAGGGCCCCGTGCTGGTTGGTCCCCTGTAGCAGTGCAGGCCCTTGAATAGATCGGCGGGGCTTTGTCTCAGGCGACCACAAATCTCTGTACAATCGACATGCAAACTCAGCTCGCATGCAGGCAACGCGAGGCAATGCCTGCCAGGCATGTGCATGATAGCATCGGCTGGAGTAATATGGAGATGCCTATGCGTCTTGCATGGGTGGAGCGGACTCGCGAAAATTAAATCTTGAGCTCTCATCATCCCTTGGGGAGGTTCCGAAGGGTCTGCCACTGACTAAAATTATGCACAAGTGAGTGTGAGTGTGGTCTGCTTCCATTCAATTCAGCCACGCTTTTTCCCTACTTCCAGGCGCCTGTCTCATGAATTGCCTACATCCAGGCCTTTTTCCAGATAAAATATAAGTGAGCGGGAGGCAGGCTTTTAAGTCAACTTTTTGTTTTGGCTCAATTTTTGGCATGGCACAAAAAAAAGTGGGATTTTTAAAATGATCTGTTGCAAATTTTTTTCACAATTTCTCGATTGTGAATTTCGAGTATTTTCTTTTTAAAGTGTGAGTGAGTGAGTGAGTGAGTGAGTGAGTGAGTGAGTGAGTGAGTGAGTGAGTGAGTGAGTGAGTGAGTGAGTGAGTGAGTGAGTGAGTGAGTGATGGTGTGTGTGTGAGAGAGAGAGAGAGAGAGAGAGAGAGAGAGAGAGAGAGAGAGAGAGAGAGAGAGAGAGAGAGAGAGAGAGAGAGAAAGAGAGATCTGTGTCGTGTTTCTTTGCAGAGTAATGGCACAGCACGGCGAGGAAGTGAGTGCAACTCCATGCTACTGCACACTTTGCAGGCGATCGCGTTCTAAATACGCCATACCACTCCAGAGCGCTCCCGGAGGGTAGTGAGTCGCGTTTGACCTTGGCGGCTTATTGGCGCTTTTTAAATGTCAACGCAGGGAAGAGTATTTCTGTCCGTCTGGAGGGAGGGCTGGCTGGAAGCACGCTGGAAGCTGGGCTGGAGCCGGCGGCTCGGACTCGCTGGAGCAGGCCGGCCGGCCGGCTGGAATGCACGCAGCAGCGGGCTGCTTCCAGAGCGACTGGACCTGCCTGTCTGTCTCTCTCGCACCCACGCGACGCGCCCCGTGAGTGCGAGAGAGACAGAGAGATGCCTCGGAGCGAGTCCGCATCGCCTCACCCCTCTCTCGCTCTTCTTGCTCCAGCGGCTCCAGCCGCGCTGGAGTCCCCAGGAGCGGCAACGTTGCGCCCGGAGACCACATACCCTGCCTCTCCCGCCTCCCCGCCCGGGGGCCCCGGCCCCCGCCCCCGCTGTAAGGAAAAACGGGGTTTTTTAGTTCTTTTTTTGCCCCGGGGGAAAAACCCCCCTTGTTTGCCGGGGGGGAAGGTTTTTTTAAAAAAAAAACCGCCCCACAACCGGAAAAAAAACTGATTTTTCCGAATCCGGGTTTTTATACCCGCTTGGGATCCCTACCGGTTCAACTTTCCAAGAAGGGTTTTGGGTCGGTCTGAAATTTTAATTAACGCCCACCAGTAGGAATAAAGTTGCACCTTAAAATTCAAAGGGTGGCACCTGACCAATTTTCGGCGATTACAAGAAGTATCGACATCTGACCAAATTTCAGCGATACAAAAAGTATCAACACCTAACCAATTTTCAGTGATACAAAAAGTATCAACATAACCAATTTTCAGCGATACATAAAGTACCGACGAAAAAAAGGTAATAGTACACCAATTAACGATCGAAAAAGGTCAGCGAGGCGAAAATAGAAATCCCTTGAGAAAATCATCATTATTTTTTGGCGATGCAAATGGAGCATCGTGCGTTTTCGGTCATTTATCGAAGTATCGCCCTTTTGCGGTCATACATTATCTTCGGGGCACCCTTTCTCGGTCGGACTAACCCTCCAATGGTGTTCTGTAATTTTTTTTGGTTTTTTTTTGCCGCTTGTCGAGGCGTTCTTCGCGGTCTTCCCTCTCCTCCGGAGTGCCCCACCCACGACAGATAGCGCTGGGGCGTGAAACGTAGGAACGTGCGTGGGATGACGTGCACGGCTTCGTCTGGACGCGAACCCACGGACCCGCGACCGCCGCGGCCCGGTGTCTGCGGACGGGCTGACGATACGAATCGCTGTCCTGTCCGTCGCACGCGCGCTAGAGCTTGTCAGTAGGCAAAAGGAGTGTGTGTGTGTGTGGGGGGGGGGGGGGGTTTTCCACCA
>NW_023144630.1:5980610-6086883 GCF_012932325.1 Thrips palmi | reverse complement strand
GAATTTTTAACAAACACACCAACCACGGACAAACAAAGTCGCTAAAGGGAGTCGAACCGAACAGTGCCCCCACCAATGGATTCCCTTTCGAACGAGGAATCCATTGGGGGGTCACACGTTCGAATCGGGTCCCATTTAGCGATTTAGAGCTCAAAACGCGTCTAGAGTTTCGGCCGCCTCCACCGGTCTTGGCCCACTGCGCAAAACCCGAAGGCACCAGAAGAAAAGTCGGAGACGGTCATCGCCGAGTTTCCGCCGCTTGGCGGGTCAAACTTCGCCGCGGTTTGCACGTCGGTGTAAAGGACATTACTTTTGAAAGGGGGGGGGGGGGGGGGAGGGCACCGGCAGACGGGCAGCCGGCCGGCCAGCGGGGACCGGCGGGGACCCGGGTCAGCGAACTAGGAACACACCACTGGCCGAATGAGCCAGCCTCGGCCAGCCAGGCCTGTGCCCTGCCGCCTCCAGGATCAACTGGGACGGATATGGGCCAGTAACCTGTGTGACGCGGGGCGGGGCGGGGGGGGGGGCGGGGGGGGGCGGGGGGGGCGGGGCGGGGCGGGGGCGCTCCAGTCACCGTGGGGCGCTGCCGGGCGCTGCCGGGCGCCGCGGACGACCTCCAGGAACAGGATCGCGTCGTGGCGGAGGAAAGTAGAGTGTCGACCGCATCAAGGAGGGAGAGGTGACCGACCGGCCAACCACGCCTGCGCTGCCAGCGCTGCCAGCGCCCCAGCCAAGACGCCAGGACAGGCCAGCCAGAGGCCGGGCGACGGGGCGACGGGCACCGACGGGCCGTCAGGGTGACCTGGGCGCGGCCGCGCGGCGTGCCCAGGGCATGCCCAGCCAGTGTCGCGTCATCGGGGTCGTGACCACGCCTTGACCACGCCTTGACCCGGGGTGCGGCCCGGACGACCCCCGCGAGGACCTCTCCAAGGGCTCCAGCAGGGCCACGCGCAAACGAGGACCAAAGAGTTTAGTCGAATGAAAGGTCTCTTGGAAGGAATATGAAATGGAAGAAAAGGAACACTGCACAGTGGGACAGAAGACCGGTGGAGGCGGCCAAAACTCTAGACGCGTTTTGAGCTCCAGAGTCGCTAAATGGGACTCGAACCGAACGTGTGACCCCACCAAAGGATTCCTCGTTCGGAGAGCAGTTCATTGGTGGGGTCACACGTTCGGTTCGAGGCATGTTCAGCGACTCTGGGGCTCAAAACGCGTCCAGAATTTCGACCGCCTCGTCCGGTCTTGGCCCACTGGGCGATCGTTCGGTTTGTGCTCCGGGTCGACCAATCGCCCCGATGCGGGCAAAGCAGGCAAAGTCACTCCAAGGTCTTGACGTCAAAATGCGGGGCACACCGCGCGGCAGGCCCACCAGTCGCTTCGTCGCTCTGTCTCTCTCGCACCCCTACGCCACGACCGACGAGAGCGAGAGAGAGGTAACCGTCGGTTCAGCGGCCTCGCCAAATAATCGATTCTGGACATGTACAGCTGGAAATTGTTCGGGGTGCTCGGAGCCCTGGAGCAAGCGCGGATCCAGGAGGGGGGGGGCAAATCACCCCTATCCCCTTGTCCTCTCGATATCCACCCTGAAAGGTAGACAAAAAGCCACACTTTTCTTTCCGCTAAATGACAACAAGATTGCCAAAAATAATTTTAAACATCAATTTTATCAATCTTTTTGCTTATGTTTCTAAGAGACGCCCCCTTCATTATTTTCTTTTAAATGTTTGTAATTTTATAAAAAAAAACTCATTCAACGAACGTTAATGAAAGCAGATGATACTCGTTTGGTTTTCTTCTGGGCTAATTAGTATGGGCTCATTCCAAAGATAGTTCTTAAAATCTCATTCAACGAACGAGGCCGAGCTGGCGCCGAAGCCGGCACGAGCTGAGCAGAGCCGAGATCTGCCCCAGTCACCCCCCCTTTGCCGTATACGGCAAACAAAAAACCGTATGCGGCAAATCAAAAACCGTATGAGGCAGACCAAAAGCCGTATACGGCAAACAAAAAACCCTATGCGGCAAATCAAAAACCGTATGAGGCAGACCAAAAGCCGTATACGGCAAACAAAAAACCGTATGCGGCAAATCAAAAAACCCTATGAGGCAGACCAAAAGCCGTATACGGCAAACAAAAAAAACCCTATGCGGCAAATCAAAAACCGTATGAAGCAGACCAAAAGCCGTATACGGCAAACAAAAAACCGTATGCGGCAAATCAAAAACCGTATGAGGCAGACCAAAAACCGTATACGGCAAACAAAAAACCGTATGCGGCAAATCAAAAACCGTATGAGGCAGACCAAAAGCCGTATACGGCAAAAAAAAACCGTATGCGGCAAATCAAAACCCGTATGGGGCAGACCAAAAGCCGTATACGGCAAACAAAAAACCGTATGCGGCAAATCAAAAACCGTATGAGGCAGACCAAAAGCCGTATACGGCAAACAAAAAACCGTATGCGGCAAATCAAAAACCGTATGAGGCAGACCAAAAGCCGTATACGGCAAAAAAAAAACCGTATGCGGCAAATCAAAACCCGTATGAGGCAGACCAAAAGCCGTATACGGCAAACAAAAAACCGTATGCGGCAAATCAAAAACCGTATGAGGCAGACCAAAAGCCGTATACGCAAACAAAAAACCGTATGCGGCAAATCAAAAACCGTATGAGGCAGACCAAAAGCCGTATACGGCAAACAAAAAACCGTATGCGGCAAATCAAAAACCGTATGAGGCAGACCAAAAGCCGTATACGGCAAACAAAAACCGTATGCGGCAAATCAAAAACCGTATGAGGCAGACCAAAAGCCGTATACGGCAAACAAAAAACCGTATGCGGCAAATCAAAAACCGTATGAGGCAGACCAAAAGCCGTATACGGCAAAAAAAAAACCGTATGCGGCAAATAAAAAACCCGTATGAGGCAGACCAAAAGCCGTATACGGCAAACAAAAAACCGTATGCGGCAAATCAAAAACCGTATGAGGCAGACCAAAAGCCGTATACGGCAAACAAAAAACCGTATGCGGCAAATCAAAAACCGTATGAGGCAGACCAAAAGCCGTATACGGCAAACAAAAAACCGTATGCGGAAATTTAAAAAAACCGTATGAGGCAGACCAAAAGCCGTATACGGCAAACAAAAAACCGTATGCGGCAAATCAAAAACCGTATGAGGCAGACCAAAAGCCGTATACGGCAAACAAAAAACCGTATGCGGCAAATAAAAAACCGTATGAGGCAGACCAAAAGCCGTATACGCAAAAAAAAAACCGTATGCGGCAAATCAAAAACCGTATGAGGCAGACCCAAAGTCGTATACGGCAAACAAAAAACCGTATGCGGCAACAAAAACCGTATGAGGCAGCCCAAAAAGCCGTATACGGCAAACAAAAAACCGTATGCGGCAAATCAAAAACCGTATGAGGCAGACCAAAAGCCGTATACGGCAAACAAAAAACCGTATGCGGCAAATCAAAAACCGTATGAGGCAGACCAAAAGCCGTATACGGCAAACAAAAAACCGTATGCGGCAAATCAAAAACCGTATGAGGCAGACCAAAAGCCGTATAGCAAACAAAAAACCGTAAGCGGCAAATCAAAAACCGTATGAGGCAGACCAAAAGCCGTATACGGCAAACAAAAAACCGTATGCGGCAAATCAAAAACCGTATGAGGCAGACCAAAAGCCGTATACGGCAAACAAAAAACCGTATGCGGCAAATCAAAAACCGTATGAGGCAGACCAAAAGCCGTATACGGCAAACAAAAAACCGTATGCGGCAATTAAAAAACCGTATGAGGCAGACCAAAAGCCGTATACGGCAAACAAAAAACCGTATGCGGCAAATAAAAAAACCGTATGAGGCAGACCAAAAGCCGTATACGGCAAAAAAAAAAACCGTATGCGGCAAATCAAAAACCGTATGAGGCAGACCAAAAGCCGTATACGCAAACAAAAACCGTATGCGGCAAATCAAAAACCGTATGAGGCAGCCCCAAAAAGTCGTATACGGCAAACAAAAAAACCGTATGCGGCAACAAAAACCGTATGAGGCAGACCAAAAGCCGTATACGGCAAACAAAAAACCGTATGCGGCAAATCAAAAACCGTATGAGGCAGACCAAAAGCCGTATACGGCAAACAAAAAACCGTATGCGGCAAATCAAAAACCGTATGAGGCAGACCAAAAGCCGTATACGGCAAACAAAAAACCGTATGCGGCAAATCAAAAACCGTATGAGGCAGACCAAAAGCCGTATACGCAAACAAAAAACCGTAAGCGGCAAATCAAAAACCGTATGAGGCAGACCAAAAGCCGTATACGGCAAACAAAAAACCGTATGCGGCAAATCAAAAACCGTATGAGGCAGACCAAAAGCCGTATACGGCAAACAAAAAACCATATGCGGCAAATCAAAAACCGTATGAGGCAGACCAAAAGCCGTATACGGCAAACAAAAAATCTCATTCAACGAACGTTAAGGAAAGCAGATGATACTCGTTTGGTTTTCTTCTGGGCTAATTAGTATGGGCTCATTCCAAAGATAGTTCTTAAAATCTCATTCAACGAACGAGGCCGAGCTGGCGCCGAAGCCGGCACGAGCTGAGCAGAGCCGAGGTCTGCCCGAGTCACCCACCCTTTGAGACGTGGCAGGCGGAGAGGGATTGTCAATGTGGCGCGCGGGCCGTCGCGCGCGAGGAGGGGGTAGGGGGTGCCATTGTCCGCGCAGTCTGCGCCTCACCGCCAGCCAGCCAGCCAGCCAGACACACCAGCCCGCCCCGGCGGCCAGCCCCTATTATATTGTTAGGATACGCGCTTGGTTTCTGGACTCGAGAGTAAAAGCACGCTGACACCTTCATGTGTACAGTATTTTTAAGTATGTTTCAAGTGTGGTGAAGGTATCATCTGCTAAAAATCTCCCGTCCGAGGGGTTGCACGTGCGCGTCGACGAACAGCGCACGATCGTGCGTCGTGCGTGAAGGGGCGGGGCGTGGCGGGGCGTGGCGGGGCCAGGCGGGGCGAGGCGGGGCGTGGCGGGGCCAGGCGGGGCGAGGCGGGGCGGGCCGGGGCGAGGCGTCGGGGTGTGCTGCGCAGCAATTTGCCCGCACCACGCCCCGCGGAGTTGCCCGTAATCATAGGTGTGGCCGTGGCCCTGGCCGTGGCCCCACCGCGAGGATCCCCCTTCCCGTAATTCGAAAACCATCGAGGGGCGGCCAGAGTTTCGGCGCCTCGCGACGGGGTTGATCACGCGGGATCGCGCAGTGGGCCAGAAGACCGGGGGAGTCGGCCAAACTTCTGGACGCGTTTTGAGCTGCAGAGTCGCTTAAGTGGGACTCAAACCGAACGTGTGACCCCACCAATGGATTGCTCTCCGAACGAGGAATCCATTGGTGGGGTCACACGTTCGGTTCGAGGCCTGTTTAGTGACTCTAGACCTCAAAACGCATCTTGAGTTTTGGCCGCCTGGGCCGGTCTTCTGGCCCACCGTGGATTACCGAAACTGTAAAAAGTGCCCAAGCACTAGGACATTTTCTATTTTTACTGGACTTTGTGTCAGTGTATGACTTCCCGTACGAAAATGTTGGAGTCCGAAAAGCAGCCAAAAACAACCGTTTGCGGACCGTCCGAAACGGCTCCAAAAGTCGGACCGGGACAGTTCCTAAATCCGCCCTCGGACAGTTCCCAAAAACATTGAAAAAGACCAAAGTCAGAAAGATTCCGGACTTGTCCTGAGTACCAACGCTAGTCGAAAAACGGACAGTCCGAACAAATGCACCAGCCTGCTGCCCCTCGCCCCTCCCTTTCCCCCTTCCCCTTTCCCTTCGGACGCAGGTTGCTTGGGCCGGCCGGCCGGGGATTTTCCGCGGGAGCGCGCCCTAGCGCCGGCTGGGCTCACCCTACCTGGCTCGGCTGGGCGGCCACCACTGCCGTGGCGGCTCGGCTCGACTCGACTCGGGGCACGGTGGCCGGTCAGACACGGCAAGGGACGCGATTTACAGCCTCCAGTGGAATATTACACACAAATTTTGATCATGCACTAACTGTAGCATACCTGCAAGTACATGCCTGCACAAGCGAACTCGTTGAAGCTGTTTGCAAATGATGGGAACACTTGGGGACGAGGGTGAAAGAGGAGAGGCGAATAAAATAATACACCTCCCACCCTCTCACCGCCCGTCCTTCAAGTTTGAGACACACACACACTTGCGGTAGCCAGCAGCCAGCGGATAGTTGTTTGTTTGGGACACTTAGTACAGCAACGCACTCAAATTCGATCAATGTTTAGGAAAACGCCGTACAGGACACCTCACCAAAAATTACTTCTAGAACAGTCGCGAATCGCCTGAACATCGCTCCGAGAAAGTAACGAGTGAAAAGTAGATGTGACTTGTGCGCGTTCCTCTATGTTCACTGATCACAGATGCGCTGCTGTGCGATGTGACTCGCTCAACAGCGCGCCGAAAACTGGCGAAAACTGCATCTCTGGCCTCGTCCGCCAGGGCGCCAGGTAACCTCGGCGACCCTTCGGGCCTTCGGCTTGCTTCGGCACGCCGGCGAGCGGCGTTTTCCGCGTACCCAGTTGCCGGGACGTCCGGGCGCCCCGGCTCGGCCCGGGCCCGGGCCAGCTGCACCTAGGCAGGACTCTTTCGGACAGTCCTTGACTTTGAGTGGTTCAGAAACCAAGAAACGGAACTGTCCGGTCCGGACTCCTATTCGGCCCGGACTCGATTCGGGCCAAACCAGAGGGGAAGCGGAACTGTCCGGGGCTGGTGGACAAGTTTGGAATAGTCCTTGGCTAGGTTTCGGAACTCTTCGCTATTGTAAGGGTTCGGTTCAAAATTTCAAACTTTAAGACATTGTTTTTTGAAGTCACATTTTTTGATGCCGTGCCACCGCGCACGGCCGTGGACCTGACCGTCCGGTTTGCGGACCACGGAGCGCCGGCCGGCGGCAAACCTGTCGCTATCTCTCTCGCGCTCACGGTGCGTCCCGGAGGGGTGAGAGAGAGAGAGAGAGAGAGAGAGAGAGAGAGAGAGAGAGAGAGAGAGAGAGAGAGACGAGACAATCCTTCGGACTCAGGCGGCTGTCGGAGCTCCTCAAGCAAGCTCGTTCCGAAACGGTGCATCTGTCTCTCTCGCACCCCTTTCGGTTCGCGCCCCTAGTGTGAGAGAGACAGAGAGTCGAGGCCCGGCACGCCAATTATCAAGTATGTCGCTCCGATGATCAAACCAACGCCATCTTGGGACTGCCGCCACACCGCCTCGCGGCCATTTTTGCCGGTTCTGCGCGATCAGTGCTGCCACACCAACAACAACAACAACTACCGCTCGGTGGTGTTGTTGTTGGCCAAATTACTATACACGGCGCGAGTGGCCATTGCCCGCTTCGAATTCCACCGTCGCGAGTCACACACACACACACACACAAACCGTGTCAACCATGTTCGAAAAATGAAACCGCATGGACCGGTCCCAGCCATTGATGGGTAATTACGGTCGATTAGGGGAGAGGCCGGTAACAAGTCCACCAGTCGACGTCCACGAAAAAAAAAAGGTGTTGGCCGTTTGGGGAAACACTAAACACACACACACTTAGCGCCAGGTAGCGGTACCGGCACCAGAGAGACAGTGTGCCGACAGGCGACAATCGGATCTGGGACAATTAAGTCGTAAATCGCGGTACGGGAGAGAAGGCGCTGGTCAACGAGGGGCCCAATCGGACCGACCGTCCAAGTTTAGACCACGTGGCACAGACAGACAGACAGACAGACAGACAGACAGACAGACAGACAGACAGACAGACAGACAGACCGACTATGGGTAGGCAGACAGACAATAGACAGACAGACATTTTCGTGCCTGCGACGAAATCAAAGCAAAACAGTCACCTGCCGCACGAGTCTTCGGCCACCATGCTAATTTACAAACACTCTGTACAAGAATCAAGCTGTTATAACAATAACCCTGCCCTTCCGAGAAGTGAGTTTGGGTCAATAGCGGTGGTGGAGTTATCGCACGGTTCTTGCCGACGGAAAAACAGCAGCAACAACACCGAACCAGCACGCCGTGTCCCGCGCAGGTCCCGCAGCATGCAACGGACTGGGAAAAAAATTTGTCCCCGCGCGAGCATCCCTTGACTTTCGGTTCGAGTCCCATTTAGCGACTCTGGAGCTCAAAACGCGTCTAGAGTTTTGGCCGCCTCCACCGGTCTTCTGGCCCACTGTGTGTCTCTCTGGCCGCGTGTTTTGGGCGCCTTGCCACGTGTCCCCCCTAATTACGCCCAGGGGGCTTTGGCCCTAGAGGCCCCCAGAGGGGCACGCCACTGGGAGGCCCCGCCAGGCCCCGCCACGACAAACCGGCCTAGGGCAACGACACTGGCGCCATCTAGCGACACCAAAATTAATTCGCGTGCCACCTGCTTCGCGGCGCTCCGTGCTCGAGGCTCGCTGGAGGCTCTGGAGCCCCGCTGGAGCCCCGCTGGAGCCCCGCCGGGGTCTACACTGTAATCTTGACATCTTACCCCGTCCGTACTGTTATTATACATTTCGTTTGAGCCGCGCGCCGCCACTGCTTCTTCCTTCCGCTGGAATTCCCCGGCAGACCCGTCGCTCCGTCTCTCTCGCACCGACTCGGACGCTCCTCGAGTGCGAGAGAGACGGAGCGACGAAGGCAGGACTCTCGGGATCAGGCTGCTGTTACCGGAATCCTGCATCTTATCTCCACGCAACTGTTTCCGCGGCTTGCGACAACTCTATTCCAGTTAGGGTGTCGTCACGAAGGAGGGTCGCGAAGTGTTTGCTATGCTCCAGGGGTGGGCTGATGGGGTAACTACACCCTCAATAGATACTAGATAGGAGGAAAAAGCATATTGCTTTCCGTCGTAACTCGTAAGGCTGCAAAAAGCGATACTTTACCCCCTCGAAAAAAATCTTGGATCCACACTTGCCTGATATGCACGCACATGTGGCTTGAAACCTTTCCTAAAGACACTTTTGCAGCGAGGACAAACAAACCAAGCTTCCCCCACCCACTCAATCGCGGACCAAACGAGCCGACAAAAATGCAGAAAGCTTCAAAACAAACACTCTGCTTCTCTTCCCACGACCGTTACGCCGCTAGGCGGGCAGAAATAGTCCTGACTCAGCACGCCGCCTCCGTTTTTGATAACTACTTTTTTTTTTCTTTTTCTAAATGGATTCGCGACAGACGGCGGCGCCTGCACTGTGGGGCCGCGCGGGGCACCCTACCCGCACACCCGCACCCAGGGCGCTTGAAAGGTGCCAACGAACCGAGGGGCGGGGCAGCGACAGGCCCGCCAGCTTATTTAGATTGGGCTTTAGATGGCGGTGTGCTGCCGCCGCCAACCCACCGTCACACAGTGGGCCAGAAGGCCGGTGGAGGCGGCCCAAACTCTAGACGCGTTTTGAGCTCCAGAGTCGCTAAAACAGGACTCGAACTGAACTTGTGACCCCACCAATGGATTGCTCTCCGAACGAGGAATCCATTGGTGGGGTCACACGTTCGGTTCGAGTCCCATTCAGCGACTCTGGAGCTCAACGCGGCGGGGATTTGGACCGCCTCAAACATTCCGGGTTCAAACACTGACTGGGATATTTTTTTTTTCGTCTCTGAGCCTTACGGGGCAGTGCGACCGGCCTACGCGAGGAGGCACGGCCGCCGCCTGTCATTGCTTTCCTCTGTAAAAGGATTTTAATTCCTGTACGACTTAATAAGTACGCGACGCGCGTCTCGGAGCCTCCAGACTCGCCTCCATAGAGGCCTCCAGGCCGCCTCCAGGTCGCCGCGGCGGGTTTTATGAAAAATAAAAACATTTCTTCATTAAGGGCCTTGCGGTGTACACGCATGCTAAGTGCTTCGGGCCGTCCGTGTCGGTGTTAGTGTGTGTGAGTTTGTGTGTGTGTGTGTGTGTGTGCGCGCGCGCGCCGTGTGTGTGTGTGTGTGTGTGTGTGTGTGTGTGTGTGTGTGTGTGTGTGTGTGTTGGTGTGAGGGTTAGTGTGTCTCCGTGCACTGCGAGCGTCATCGGACTGGCCGTGGACGGACCAGGCCTTATCAGTAGACTGATTTCGAGAGACGCTTTCGTTGCTCTGTCCCTCTCGCACGCATGGGGCGTCCCGTGTAGGTGCGGGAGAGACAGAGAGAATCCAGTTTCCATTTACTGTTGTTGGGACAGGGCGGCTGTCATTGCTTGACAGGCCCAATTAGAAGGGCTTAAGGGCCTGGAGAGCTTTTCCAGGGACGGCCCGAACACGCTCCAGTTTTCATGACTTTCCCGCAACTTTCTGGACAGTTTTCCACAGCCCAAGAGAAATTCCATGCGACCTGACGCGTTTTGAGCTCCAGAGTCACTAGACAGGACTCGAACCGAGCGTGTGACCCCACCAATGGATTCCTCGTTCGGAGAGCAATCCATTGGTGGGGTCACACGTTCGGTTCTAGCCCCATTTAGCGACTCCAGCGATCAAAACGCGTCGGGATTTCGACCGCACCGGTCTTCTGGCCCACTGTGCGGCGGGGCGTTGCTGCTTTACAGCAGGGGCGCAGCAGAGCACATGACGGAGTTCCCCATTATCGTAGTGATATCGTCACGGGGAAGGGGAACACGCTGCTGCCCCCGTTCTCAAAGGGGCGCACAAGGTGTGTGTGTGTGTGTGTGTGTGTGTGTGTGTGTGTGTGTGTGTGTGTGTGAGTGAGTGAGAGTGAAGATGAAGGTCCCACCCCCACCGTGGCCAGATAGTTTCTCACGTAGGTTGCAGCCGCCCCGGCCACGCCGCGCCACGCCACGCCCGGTGTGCCGCCGCCCCCAGGTAACCCAGGCACCCACCCCATCCTATCCGGACCATCCGGACCGTCCTATCCGGACAGCTGGCGCGGCTGGCGCTGCAGTGTAGTGGCTGGCCGGGCCTCGGCGGGGCGGACGCGTTTTTGTAGCGCGTTGCACCCCACATGCTGCAAGCACGCTGCAAGCACACTGCAAGCTGCACAGGTAGGTGTGGGAAGAGGGAGGCGGCCGCGAGATGCACTTTGCAACATGGAGAAAGTATAGATAGAGCATGATTCCGGGTGTTCTTCTCCGCACTCACCATCACACTAGGGTAAACTGCCGAACATGGATCGGGGTACCAAACATTAGATTCAAAATTAGTAGTCAACCCATACTTAGTTTCGATAGAGGCAAGATTATTTAAAAAGTGATCCATGTTTTGGTAACCTTACCATAGAGACCGAAGCACACATCACTTTTCCGAGTGCAAGGTCACCAGTACAACACGTCCAATCGCCTCGCTGCTCTTTCTTTTGTTTTCCGCGCAAATTCATCCCGCGGTCGGCGAGTCTGGTGGAGGAAACCGGATTGCGGCTCTGAGGGAAATCACATTCTCGTTCTCGCGTATGGATGTGGGCCTGGGCCGGCCGGGGAGGCTTCAGAGTGTAGGGCCGGAGTCCTGATCAAACAACCTCGGCAGAAACAAACGTGTGTGGCGTGCGTGCGTATGCGTGTGTGTGCGTGTGTGTGTGTGTGTGTGTGTGTGTGTGTGTGCGCGTGTGTGTGTGTGTGTGTGTGTGTGTGTGTGCGCGCGTGCGTGCGTGTGTGTGTGTGTGTGTGTGTGTGTGTGTGTGTGTGTGTGTGTGTGTGTGAGAGTGAGCGCGTCTGCGGGTGCGATGTGGTGTAGGCGTGCGTGGGAAGCGACGCCTCTCGCCATTTTTTCCTTCTTGTACATTCCCCGCAAGCTTCCGCTCCTGGCCGATTCCTTCCTATAACAGCGCGCCGCTCTGTCTCTCTCGCACTCATGGGGCGTCCCGCAAGGCCCCTGGGAGTGCGAGAGAGACGGAGTACTCGCCGGAAAGGGCCAGTGGCGGATCCACACTGTAAAAAATTCCGTACTTTTGTACGGAAATGGTACAGAAAAATATAGTACGGAGGTACGGAGAAAAGTACGGAACGTTCCGTACTTGCTCCATATGAACCCGTGTAAATGGGTACGGAAAAAAGTACGGAACGTTCCGTAGTTGGCAAGTAGGGACGGTCCAGGCAAATTATTGACCAGACATGTTCCGTACTTTTTCCGTACTTTTTTCTCACAGTGCAGGGCCGGCCAGAGGGGGAGCAAGTGAGCGAAGAAGCACTACTTGCCCCATGAGCGCGACAGAGACAGCGCGACTGCACAAGCCGCGTCTGCATTTCCGCCAACGAAAGGGAAGGAAGCGACTCGTCGCTCTGTCTCTGTCGCACTCACGGGGCACTCCGTAAGCGTGCGAGAGAGACAGAGCGATTCTGAAATCACCCGGCAGGGGATCAGTCGGAGGGCCATTGTGCAGCGCGAAGCGCCGGCGCCAGCATGCAACCCCCCCCCCTTACCACCAATTTTTGCGCGCGCACACACACCTTAAAAACAAACAGTTGCACCGGACTCCCCAGCCCGGTGCCTATGGCCGCCGCAAACATGCACTTTTCCTGAAAAAAAAAAAAAACTTCAGGCCTAATAATTAATTTTACGTTAAAAAATTATTTTTCCCGCCCCAGCAGAGCAGCAAGCGATATTTCTGCCTCACAACTCAAAATGGATACTTATAATATTTAATCCATTATGCTCGTTCTATCGATTGATTTTCAAAGACTCGTTGGTGGGGGGGGGCCTCATGCCTTCCCCCGACACGACAGAGAAAAGCAGCCACTCCTCGCTCCGACGAGACTGGCACTCCTTTGACAAAGCGCGGTAAACTCTTTCCGAAATGCAACAGACTTGCACTATGCACCGGCCCCATCCTCCCTCACCCTACAGTGTACACACGTACAATGAGGGGGCCCTTTTCACGTGTATTTGTATTCCCATTCGTGTGCGGCGCCGCGGCAAAACTCCCGAATCAGACGAGTGTGTGTGTGTGTGTGTGTGTGTGTGTGTGTGTGTGTGTGTGTGTCGGGGGCGCGTACACAAACGGATAGTGCATAAGCGTGTGTGTGCGGGTAAATGACTTAGTGAGTGTGTTTGGCGGATACTAGGGGGAGAGGGTTGAAATCTGAATGGCATCGCTGCGCTTTTGCGCGCGAGTTGCGGTTTGAATGGAGTTTGAATGGATCAAGAATAGCTTTCGAGCAGGCTAAAGATCATCCCAGCACCCCAAACGCAGTTCACATAAGGGGACATAAGGCATTTGTGACCGTTTTGATCGACTTTGCGGCAATACTGCTCCCAAACTAAGGCGGATAGTCCCACTCCGTAACAAAGGCATGGTAAAGAAAGGTCCAAATACCAATTGCCCGTTGAGAAAGTACGAAGGCCCGCCTGGGATCTGACGCAGTGGCTGCTGAAAGTCGGCCCAAAACACGATTTTTCAAAGACATTTTTGACCGTTATGATCAACATTGAGACAATACTGCTCCCAAACTAAGGCGGATAATCCCACTCCGTAACAAACGCATGCTAAAGGAGGGGTCCGGTGGGGTCGCTAAATTTTTCCAGGGGGATCGCGGAAATTTGGGCTACAAATTTGGGGTGTCGCGGAAAAGGTTGAGAACCGCTGCCCCATTCTTCCGAGGGGATTAACGGAGCGGCTCCCCTAGTTAATTAATACAGCTCCACACCTGCCCAACTAACCCTTTCGCTCGGACAAGCCGAGCCGAGCGCCCCACTAACACAACGGAACAGACTGTGCCGCGTCGGCGCAGCGGCCCAACGGTGTGTCGCCCGACAATCAAATCCTTTATCGAGCGGCCAGACCGAGCAGGCAGGCAGGCAGGCAGGCAGGCAGGCAGGCAGGCAGGCAGGCAGGCAGGCAGGCAGGCAGGCAGGCAGGCAGGCAGGCAGGCAGGCAGGCAGGCCAGGCAGGCAGACAGGCAGGCAGGCAGGCAGGCAGGCAGGCAGGCAGGCAGACAGGCAGGCAGGCAGGCAGGCAGGCAGACGGGCAGGCAGGCAGGCAGGCAGGCAGGCAGGCAGGCAGGCAGGCAGGCAGGCAGGCAGGCAGGCAGGCAGGCAGGCAGGCAGGCAGACAGGCAGGCAGGCAGGCAGGCAGGCAGGCAGGCAGGCAGGCAGGCAGCCAGCCAGCCAGCCAGCCACCCAGGCAGGCAGGCAGGCAGGCAGGCAGGCAGGCAGGCAGGCAGCCAGCCAGCCAGGCACCTGCCCCAACCTCATTAGGAACCAACAGGCCTGTCAGGCGCGCTCCCTGTTTCACGCCTCAAACTTCCACTTTTAATAGACAAATCAGTAGATCTAGGACCCCCCCCCCTTTTTTTCCCCTGTCTCTCCATTGAAAAGAAAAAGGGTCACTTTGAAAATTTTTGACGGGGACGACTCTCGCGATTGGGAAAAATTGGTTGTCAGTAGTAGTACTAAGGCAAGTTATGGTGTATGGGATAATTTTTCAAAATTCGATTTTCGAACTTTGACTTGTTTTCCAAACACAATGTGACACCTCAAATCAGCCCTCGTTTTGTTTTAGTTGTGCCACTCTGAAGCGAAACAGTGGACAAAATCATCACTGCGCTGCGGCACTTCCCAAAGTCCCCTTTGTGATTCGGAATCACTCAACATGACAGTTGCGGTTCGATACGCGTTCTTAGACACCCACCCACACGCCCCTAGCAGCCGCCACCCCCAACGGGTCAGGCAGCGGCGATTCCGGTGGAGCGTCCTGTCTCTCGCTTTCGAGGGGCGTGCCGGCGTGCCTCAGGGGTGCGAGAGAGACAGACTCCCGTCCCACGCATCGATAATGAGAGAGCAAAGGGTGAGGCCATCTGCTCGTTGACTCAACTTACAGCCGAATAATCGGACGCGCCGCTGGACCGCGACCCGACAGTCGCTGTCTCTCTCGCTCCTTCACGGGACGGTGGGGCGGTCCACGAGTGCGACAGAGACAGAATGTCCGTCTGCTGTCGCGGTAACGAGACAGCTGCAGCGGCGGCGAAGGACTCGGACACCTACACGTGAAATTTGGTCGATTCTCTTCGATTCTCCGGTCCGCACGCACAGTGGGCCAGAAGACCGGTGTAGGCGGTCCAACCCTCGGACGCGTTTTGAGCTCCAGTGTCGCTTAATGGGACTCGAACCGAACGTGTGACCCCACCAATGGATTGCGATCCGTTGGTAGGGTCACAAGTCCGGCTCGAGTCCCATTCAGCGACTCTGGAGTTCAAAACGCGTCCAGAGTTTTGACCGCCTCCACCGGTCTTCTGGCCCACTGTGGGACGACAACGGCTTTCTCACTCCAGAAAGGCCCTGTTTGAACCGAGCGCTCCCCTCACCGTAATAGTATCACACTTTCGGTCGCCACATGGCATGGCTAGACATGGCGCCTTGCTTGGCCCGCCCTGGCCCGCCTTACGGTAGACCACGGCCTGCCTGGAGCACCGCGCCGACGGATCCCTCGGGCCAGATACCGCTCCGGGCCGGAAGAAGTTTAGTGCAGCATCCTCTTGTTCGGGGCAACGGACTCGAGATAGGGCGCCTAATCCGAGAGAGATTCAACCGGCCGCCGGAGAGAAACATTCGAACAAACTCTAGACGCGTTTTGAGCTCCAGAGTCGCTAAGCAGGACTCGAACGGAACCTGTGACCCCACCAATGGATTCCTCGTTCGGAGAGCAATCCATTGGTGGGGTCACACGTTCGGTTCGAGTCCCATTTGGCGACTCTGGAGCTCAAAACGCGTCTCGGGTTTTGGCTTGGCCGCCTCCACCGGTCTTCTGGCAAATCCACTGTGCCGCATGATGTGGTGGTGCCGAGTAGTGCGCGGGCTGCACAGACTGCACATAGGCTGCACTGCACAGGTGGCCAGCGGGGCCCTTGATGGGGTAATGGGCGGCCCCGACAGCCCCGCCTCCTGCAGTGCAGGCGCAGGCCCCGCCGCCACAGGGCCGCCGCCAAACCGCTTGCGTGCGGGCCACCCGGGCCATCCACCCGGGCCATCCACGCCACCCGCGGCAAACAGGAAAACAACACACCTTCAAGCCCTTTTACCTCTTTTCCCAAGACCCTGTCACCCCGTTTTCACACCCTACCAAGCGCTCAAATAGCAGGCGGTGATTTTTTTTTAAAAAAAAAACTTAACGCCAGCATCTGCGAAGTAAACACACTGACAAACGCACACTTCTGAGCGCATTTGTGTCACATGGATAAATATACGTTTATAAGCGCGCAGCTCATAGTTTTTACTCGGCAAGTAAACCCAATTTTGCAAAATTTCTTAATTTAAGTCCAATTTTTAATTTATTTTTTTTTGCTCTCACTGTCACCCCCGCGCGGAACCAGCGCGGGCTAATTTTCGGGAGGACGGATTGAAGACGAAGTGGCGACGGCACATGAATCGCGTGTCTCTCTCGCACCTGCACTGTACGGGACGCACCACGAGTGCGAGAGAGACGCAGGGCGATGAAGACGACCCTCGGAATCAGTCTGCAGCTCGGAGGCGGGGGCGGAACCGAGGATAATAGATATAGAGGGAGAAAAAGCGGTATAAAGAGAAGGAGAGAGAGAGAGAGAGAGAGAGAGAGAGAGAGAGAGAGAGAGAGAGAGAGAGAGAGAGAGAGAGAGAGAGAGAGAGAGAGAGGAGCGAAACTATTTGGCGCACTTCCTTCCTCTTTCTTCCCCTTTCGCAATTAGGGCCGCTGGGCTGAATGAGTTGGACAGCACTGGCAGAAAAAAAGCGGCCCTTGCCGAAAACGCGAAAACGCCACGTGCGTGGGGTTCGGTTACAGGGCCTACAGGGCCTACAGGCCCGCTGCGGCGAGACATTCCGTCCGAGAAATAGCCACGCCTTGTCTCGTGGTCCCGGCCGCGAATGAGTGCCAACGGAGGGAATCCTGCGAGGGAATCGTGAATAATCGCGAATAAAAAAGAGAGAGGGGGAATTGGAAGCATTCAAACAGCAGACCTGTCCGACCGTCCGAACCAACCCCATCCCTGGGACTGGACAATCGCCGACGCGGAGCGTGGTGTCCGATGGGTTGCCTGCTTCCAGGCGCGCACTGCGTGGATCCGCCGCACAGTGGGCCAGAAGACCGGTGGAGCCGGCCAAAATTCGAAACGTGTTTTGAGCTCCAGAGTCGCTGAACAGGACTCGAACCGAACGTGTAACCCCACCAATGGATTCCTCGTTAGAAGAGCAGTCCATTGGTGGGGTCGCACGTTCGGTTCGAGTCCCATTCAGCGATCCTGGAGCTCAAAACGCGTCCAGAGTTTTGGCCGCCTCTACCGGCCGTCTGGCCCACTGTGCGACTGTGGACACGCTGGATCCACCACTGCACAGGAAGCTGAGTGACGTGCTCGCGCGAGAAAGTGTCGCGAGGGTGTGTCGGGGGCGTCGGGATCGAAGAGGCGCCTACACTGGCGTCGGGGAAGGTAGGAAGCGGCAGCAAAAAGCTTCATTGTCGTTTCCGCTGGCATCCGCTGCATCCGCGAGCGGCGCGGCTGGCGCGGCAAGACACTGCGATCGGGTTTCGGGTTCCGCCCGCCCAGTTTCCCCCTTTTCATTTCATTCCGTTGCACAGTGGGCCAGAAGACCGGTGGAGGCGGCCAAAACCCTCGACGCGTTTTGAGCTCCAGAGTCGCTAAATGGGACTCGAACCGAACGTGCGACTCCATCAATGGATTCCTCGCTTCGTTCAAAGAGCAATCTATTGGTGGGGTCCACACGTCACACGCTCGGTTCGAGTCTCTTTCAGCGACTCTGGAGCTCAAAACGCGTCTAGAGTTTAGGCCGCCTCCACCGGTCTTCTGGCCCACTGTGCGACCATCCAGCCCTTCCCTCTTGCATCCGCGCCTGCTGTCACTAGAATGCAACTCCAGCACCGCGACGTTAAATGGGTTGCCTACCCGCGGCGCGACAGGCGCTCCGCCACTTCCGGTTCATTCCGCGCGTCGCGGACATCGCTCTGTCACTCTCGCACTCGTGGGTCATCCGCGCGCATCCGCGCAGGAGCGAGAGAGACAGAGACAGTTCCGAGTCGACAGGCCTCCCGAGGGCAAACAACCCCGACGCCGCAATTCGTCTCGCCCTGGGAAAGGGAAAGGGCGGAGCCATCTCGGGTTTCACTTTCCTCGCGTTCCCACCGACGCACCCTGCCGCCCCCAGCGGGGCCCAGCGCCGGCCGAGGGCGCACAGTGGGCCAGAAGACCGGTGGAGGCGGCCAAAATCCTAGACGCATTTTGAGCTCCAGAGTCGCAAAGTGGGACTCGAACCGAACGTGTGACCCCACCAATGGATTGCTCTCCGAACGAGGAATCCATTGGTGGGGTCACACGCTCGGTTCGAGTCCCATTCAGCGACTCTGGAGCTCAAAACGCGTCTAGCGTTTCGGCCGCCTCCACCGGCCTTCTGGCCCACTGTGGGGCGCCCCCGCCGTCACGGTGGCTCCCGACCCCCCGACCCCACGCAACAGGCGGCCAGCTAGCGACCCCACCCGGCCTTCGGAAGACGGATGATGCGGACGCCGAATGAAAATGAAAAAATCAAAAGGGAGCCTCAAACCAACCTCTCGTCAATTTTTTTTAATTGTATTTTTTTAAGAAGGGAAAGTGTTTTTACCTACGCTGACCTTGAGTTTGGGCTAGGGCAGGTCGGGTTGTGGGTGTGCTGTGCTGTCGGTCGAGCGATTCAGAAGGGTCTGTCTCTGTCGCACTAGTGGAGCTCTCAGTAAGGGTGCGAGAGAGAAAGAAAATCGCTCCTCTGAATCACTCGACAGACGGGAGTGCCGATACGCCATGCAGCCCTGGTCACACCTGGCCCTGGCCTATCTTAGAAATGGGAGAGGTAGGTAGGTAGGTAGATAAATTAATTTCAAGTTTCCATTTATTCGTTTTTTTTTTCATTTTAAAAATTGCTCTGCAACAATTTTCCAATTGTTATATGCATTTGACAGACTTTGGTCGATGAGAACTTAGCACAGTTCACCATACAAGAGTTCTACTCTAATAATAAATCAGTTTACAAATTTACAGACTTAATTGTTCTTTGTCATGAAGCACTCCATGTCCCCCTCCCATGAATAGAGGCAATAATGATGGAACATTCCCACAGGGAACAAAAGCGGACAGATGGTTATTTACAGAGTAAACAGAGTTGTCACAGTTCATTAAAGAAGTCCACAACTTCCTCCAATTCTCTTTCGCGAGCTTGCTGGTGGGCCCATCTATCTTCAGCTAGTTTTTCACTAAGACGCCATTTGTCATGGTAAATTCTCTTCCCACACGCTGGACATTGCTTCCCACCTAGATTTGTAACCAATATAACGTTATTATCAAAATCTCAATTTTTTAAAACCATTCACAAACTTTCAAGCAAATACTGACCTTGAAAAGGCGGAGTCTTCATGTAGGTAAGAAGACAGTGTTGGTGAAATAAGTGACCACAATACACTCTCTCAACATGCATATCACAATTTTCATCAGTTTCTGCTTCCTACACAAAAAAAAAACATCAAGAGAATTTATCATAATAATATTTCAAAAAACAAAAAAACATTTTAAAATTACAAAATCACAGGGTACTGAGTCAAGGCCGTATTCATCTTACCTGAGGATTCAATGGCAGACACATATTTTTGCACAGCTGGCAGTTTTCTTTAGGCATTTCCTTCACAAGGTTTCCAAGGAACGACAAAACCGGAAGTACGGAAGGCTTTGGCAAAAATGGTTCATTTATTTTCTTTTTATTTAGGGGTGGTTCAACACACTTCCTTGCAATCTCTTTTGCCTGTCCAATACAAAAGCGTTGGAACATTGGAGGAAAGTTTGTATCAACATCTTGCAGGCTGCAAAAAGACAATGCTCAAAATATATGAGTCTACATATTTTTTCAATTTTAAATTATTTAAGCAAATTTTATGGGTGATATTTCTAGCCTGGGTTGAGATAACTTACATAACTGCCTTCTCAGGATAATCTTCAGGGACGATCACATTAGTTTTCAAGAAATAATTTCCCTGACATACTTTAAGAATAAGGGATGAGGATTTTTGTTTCAAACGAAGTTCATCACCTTCCACTTTAGGATCCAGCACTTTTTGCTTAATGGTTGAAATCTCATCATAACAGCAGGAGAGAGGATTTTCATCAATGAAAGACCGGATAAATTTTAAGAGATGAAGGATCTGAGAAATAATGGTATGATGAGATATACTGGTATCATTTTGTACGCATAGGGTATTTTAGTATTGTTCATCAAAGCAGCATGATTTTATCATACAAACCTGAAGTTTTCCTACGCGTTTCTTTAGATCTTGCTCACATACACTTGTTAGTTTTTCAAGTAGGTGCTCTGATAGAGTTCTGCTTTTTAATTCAATAAGCAAAATTTCTTGTGGGTACTTGGGAGGAAACTGAATGCATACTACAATTTTTTTGGTATTTGTGCGACTGAAATAAACAACATAGCAGCATTATTTCATGAATTAAAGCAAGGACACACATGAAGAAACTTTGATTGAATATATGGTTGCAAAAGTAAATAAGACTGATATTCATAACTCTCCAAAGCCTTGTAAACATTTGGTTAGCATTACCTTATTTCGACACGAACAAGTGACTCGACGCAGGAGATAAGACGACACCCAGGGATGGTACGTTCACAAAGCTTGGACACATCTTGTAGTTCATCATCAATCACTCCCATAGAAAAATTAGGTTTTTGCTTCGATTCCGAGGACAACAAAACTGGAAGGGCCTACAAAACAAAAAGAGAGAAACCTAAATTAGATGTACTGCACATCAAGGAAAAGAGTTGACAGGTGGCTTAGGTGTAACTTTACCAATGAAGCGTTGCCTCAGCAGCTTGCCATCAAAATAAATCACTGCGTAAAGTCAGAAAATTGAAAAAGAAAGTGGTATTCGAGCTGCAGACGCAGCAGCTGACACATTTCTTTCTGCTAGCTACGATAACAGAAGAACAAGGAACGGACGGAACAGGGGTTGCGTTATTCACCCTCCAAACCGAAACACCCTCTGCGTTATTCACAGGTTGTAAACATGGCGACAACGAAGACCGACGAAGATGTGGACTTTAAAGGAGAAAATGATGAAGGAAAACATCCTGAAGGAAATTTGTTGAACTTTGAGCCAGAAGTCCCTGTAGAAAGTATGTTGGTACCCACAGATAATTTCGACTCCTTCGAACAGGAGGCTCCTCCGGACCCAAGCAACCTCAAAGTTGACAGCAACCTTGCAGAATGTCAGAATAATGATAATAACACCGTGGATGACGACAAGTTGGACCCAGACACGGTAATATTTGTTCTGCCTCATTGATCCTCTGCCATTGACTGACTGTCATAAACATAAACAGCAAGACTGCAAAACCTGATATGTTGTGGAGGCTACCTTCGCACCATCATTTTAGTAGCGAAACATAGAAAGAGTTGTTTGATTTCCTAGCTGGTTTTCATTATAGGGCACAAGAATAGTGTATTTTTTGTATTACAGAAAAATCATGTATTGATTAACATTCACAATCATTGCTTATGTCCCTTTGCTCCTCAGAGTGGTGCGAGTCGGTCAATCAGTGAGCTGAGTTTAGCGAGCGAAGAAAGCACTGACCACCATGGTGAGGAAGAGGTAACCAACAATGAAGAATGGCGCTCTCAAGAAAAACATGTATTCATTCTAAGTTCTGCTGGAAAACCCATATACTCACGGTAAAGTCATAAAGTTGTTTGTATTGTGTTATTAACGTTCCAGACTAAAATTATGGCTTTGTGGATCTATTATTTACTTAACTTACTAACCATACTTTAAATATTCCTCTTTCCAGCCATGGCTCAGAAGATAAATTGGTCACATTATTTGGAGTGATGCAAGCATTAGTATCATTTATTGGTGATGATGGAGACGTCATCCGTTCCATTCATACTCAGGGAACTTTGTTTGTATTTTTAATAAAAGGTCCAATTATGCTCGCTTGTGTTTGTAAAACAAGGGAAAGTGTAGCCCAGATTACTGTACAGTTAAAGTGAGTACAAATTTACTTTCAACTTGGCTGCTGTGATTGGCTTATCACTTTTCTTTCCCCCTTTTTTTCTCTGTACAGTTATGTCTACAGCCAAATTGTAAGTGTATTAACTTTACAACAGTTAACAAGAATATATGAACAACGTAGAAATTATGACCTGAGAAGACTTTTAGCAGGAGCTGAAAGACTAATAGATCACATGTTAATTGCTCTTGAAACCCAACCTGCCCTGCTACTTGGTGCAGTGCAGTGCCTTCCTCTTGTGCCAACCACCAGGGATGCAATTACTAATATCATTGTCTCTAGCTGTAATAAAATCAAGGTACGTTTCAGAAGCGGAATTGTAGGTCTCACATCATCTACTATCGCAATTTTGCTTGTCTCTGTTATTAATACTTCTTTGTTTTTATCTGTCTCTTCTCCTTTTAGAATTTGGTATTTGCAATATTAGTTGGAGGTAACCAACTGGTTACATTAATCCGTATGAAGAAGTTCTTCCTACACCCAGCAGATCTTCATTTAATCCTCAATCTAGTCAACAGTTCTGAAAGTTTTAAGGCTGCTGAAAGTTGGACTCCTATTTGCCTGCCCAAATTTGACCCAAAGTTTGTATATTATTATTGGGGATTTATTTAAGATTAATTATTTGTTAACTTGTTTCTTTACTTTGGTCAAATTTTCTCTATTTTTATGCAGTTATTTAAAATTTCAGGGGTTTTCTTCATGCTCATGTCTCATACCTAGCTGAGGACTGTGAAGCATGTTTACTTCTCCTCACTGTAGATGCTGATCTGTTTTTCCCTTTATCAGAGGCAAAGCAGAAGATTGTTGAGGTAATTTGTTTGCTTTCTAATCAAAATCTTAAATTTTGCCCCTTTTTCAAGAGGTTGTAACACTTTTTCATTTCCAGAAATTACGTCGCGCCAGTTTACTGCAGTCAATTAACTCAGCATTGGCACACCCAGGAACCCCTGTATCACAACTAGGTGTTCCAGAAGCCCGTCACTTCTTGTATAAGTGCAAAGCTACTGCTCAATTTTGGGGACCTGTCCCTGCTCCCCCCTATCAAACTGCAGAGGGCGCAAAGAGGTTGCTTGATCAGTACCGCATTTTACATCATCGCTTACATGCTCCCATGCAGCCTTTAAAGCTGCTGTATCTCCAGGACCACGCTGAAACAATGCTAGGCTGGGTACGTAATTTCTAGTTTCAGAAGGGAAATGGAGGAGGTGAGACATTGAACCATCTCTTTTCATGCTTTTTTCCTAATTTATTTTTATCTCAGGTTACCACTGGCTTTGAACTATATGTGGCTTTTGAACCACTTGTGACCAAGACCAATGCAATTAATGCAGTCAACAAGATCTTGAGATGGATCAAGAAGGATGAAAATGGACTGTTTATTACTAATGCACCTACATTTTAGGTCATGTTGGGTGTGTGCTATATTCCATGTTACAGTAAAATTATCATCTATTTATCTATCTTCATGTGATATTCATTTTGCTCATTCGCAGCTATAATTAACTTTTAATTTATAGATAGTTTGCTATGATCTTGATTTGTGTACATATTCCCATCTCTTGTTTTCTTTATCCCTTCCCTTCTTTGAAATGTACAACTTTCCTGTGATGAACTGTTAAAATGAATTGGTTTAATTGTTTTTTCTTGTCTAAAACGTTGACTTTTTAAAGAAGGATTCAGAGTTCACCTGATTGACCATAGAATACAAATAGCAAGCCGTATTCTTGGAAGTAATAAAAATCCCTAATGAGTTGAAATACTGTCATGAGCATACCATTCATCTGTTAATCAAATTTCATTAATGCTCATCACATTGATTATGCAGAAAGGAAAAATATAATGAAGTTTTATAAGTAAAGAAGAATAATATCAGTTGTTGCTAAATTTATTCACCAACCTGTACAACCATCACTGCTTGGATACCCACAAGTACAATGCTTTGTGAAAGTAGTCTCAAATCAAATGTAAAAAATGTACAAAGAGGCATATACCATGAGAATGTCATCTTTTGCTTACAGTGTTGGAATACAAATGAGGACTGAATGTACTTTTCATTTAATGCAATTAACATGAAAATAAAATATTTGTACTGCCAAGTACCTATTACATATAGTACAATGAAAATGCACAATCATTAAAATTGTAACACAAATCCATCACTGATTAAATAAGTGAAGTTGGGGCAAGTTGAAATTATTAATATCTGGCACGATCTCTATCACGATTTCGGTCTCTGTCACGGTCTCTGCCACGATCTTTGTCTCTCTCTCTTTCCCGATCTCTGCCTCGGTCGCGGTCCCTCTCTTTTTCATGAACTCTATCCTTTTCCTTGTGCCTTCGATCATCTTTTTCTATGCGATGACCACGGTCACGATCTCTGTCCTTTGAGCGATGTCTTCTGTCTCTATCATAGTCACGGCCTCGATCTCTTTCTCTTTCTCTACTGCGACTGCGATGCTTCTTGTCTTCAAGTCTTCTATCTCTGTCTCGGTCTCTATCCCGTTCCCTGCTGCGATGACGGCGGTCTCTATCCTTTGCTCTGTCCTTGTCTGCGGATGGAGATGCACGTCTACTTTTCTCCACTTTGGCTGGAGGTTGAACATCCATAACTTCCTCTTCATCACCAGAAGACTCCATGTTGTCATCAAGATCGTCTTCCAGAGCAGATACTTTGGGCTCCAGCTCATTGTTTTCTTCTAAAACGTACCTTTTCTGGATGCGAGGTAAAATTACATCAACAACTCGCTCATCTCTTAGCAAGCTGTCAATAAACTCGTCCATGTACGTGAGAATGTATGCACCATCTCTGTTCTGCTGACGTAACTTGCGACCATCATTGAGAAGGGGCTCCAAATATTTATAGCAGTCTATTGAAGTGCCAACTAATCTCATGTATGTGGCACCAAGTGCTCGAACATACTTAAATTCTTCATTTTTTATAAATTCAACAATAATGTCTTTTTCGGGTTGAATTTGGAGCATCTTTAAGATGAGGCAAAGGAATGGTGTGGGCTTAATATTTCCACCAAACACTCCGCCAATGAACCGAAGTTCCATGGCTTTGTCCACCAACAATTCTGCAGTCAACGCAAAGCATTCTTCCTTCCAATACTTGCTGTCATAGATACGAGAACGTATGATCTTCTCCACAATGTACTGAGGGTTCGTTCCTCGCACCGATTTGGCGTCTTTGACAGTGCGATTAGCCATTTTAACAAAAGGAAATTAAATGTTTGGAGATCCCACAGGACGATCCTAACCTCACAACATCATTCAAGAATAAGAAAAGAAGGCGACTCAGAGAGTCCCAGCCACAAAATCAGAAGCGGCCACGTCGCTGGTGTTACATTTCTCGCTCGAGAATTTGTTTTTCACTCGCACTAACTTTACGAAATTCTTCAAACACAGACAACAGAGTAAGAAATCGAATGTTTTGAAGGGGGGGGGGACATCCGTTAATAATTTTTTGGCCTGCCCCTTGGGCATGTAGGCCAGAGTTTTATTCTTTCCGGTTTCACCGCCTTGTATAGGTGGGTCCCGGGGTGTTGATTTCGTTTGTTATTTTCTCATAGCTTGAGGTGGCTATTTGCCGCCAGAAGCTGTTTAAATGCTTCTGCCACAGTTTTCACTTCTTCCTGCTTTTGGACTTTGAAGATTTCAGGGTATTGGGTTTCGAGGCCTTCTGCCTTCAGTATGTCCTCAAATGCTGACTTGTCGGTGAATTTGCAGTTGTTGAGCAGATGGTTGTCGTCGGCTATTTCTCCGCATCTGGAGCACACTGGGGATGGTATTGCATTGATTCTATGGAGGTGGGCTGGGCAATGGGTATGTCCTATTCTGAGTCTAATTATTGTTGCCAGGGTGTTTCTATTTTGATCCGGTGCTTTAGCTATCCATGGTCTTTTTGGGAAGGTTGGTTGAATTCTGTAGTTTTTCCTTCCTTTTGGGTGATTCTCCCAGTTCTGTTGGACTTCCTGTTCTGTTTGATGTTTTATTTTATTTGAGAAGGTAGAATAGTGCTGTGGGGCGTTTTCTTCTTTCCCTGCTTTTCTTGCTAGCTTTGCAAAGTAGTCTGCTAATTCATTTGGGCTTATTTTCTTGTGGCTTGGGACCCAGTTTAGTTTTACTTTCGTGCCAATCTCTTCAAGGTTTGCCAGTTTTTCTCTGATGTCTGATATTGTTGAAGATTCTTGTTCTCTGATGAAGTTTGTTAAGTTTAATAGTAAGCCTTTGTTGTCAACTAAAATTAATATTTCTTTTCCATGTCCAGGATTAATTTCTTCAGCGTGTACGAGGGCTAAATGGAGGGCTTTTGCCTCAGCTTCATAAATCTCCGTGTTTGGCTGTAGCTTCAGCATCTTTGCCTTGATGGGCCTTCCGGAGTAGTCAACCATTGCAGCTCCTACATTTTCTTCAGGGTTGCCCTTGGATCCGTCTGTGGAGAGGATGTGGTAATTTTTCCATGTCGTTTTAATCAGGTATTTAAATATTTCCTTTTCATCTTCACTTTCTTTGGCGACGTAGGGTATTGGGGGAAAATTAATGTTTATTTCGGGGGTGGAGGTGAGTTTTTCTATCTGGACTGAGTAGCATTTTGGCACTGGGCTTTTTTCAATTTGATTTGGGTCAACTGGGAATTTTTCAAATCTTTTTAGTAGCAGTTGTTTTCTTTTTGTTCTGTGGGCGCCAGCCCATGAGTTCAGTAGGTTAATCACAGGGTGGTTTGTGATGCTATGCCATTTCAGGATAGCTCTGTCTGTGAGCATGTTTAGCCTATTCTTGAGCGGCATTTGTGCTGCTTCTGCTTGGATGGCCACAATTGGGCTGCTTTTCATGGCTCCGAGACAGACTCTTAGTCCTTGTCGTTGGGGTAGCTCGAGGTGGTTCCAGTTCTTTTTTGTTGTAGGGTCGTAGACTCCGGCCGCGTAGTCCGTGACACTTCTCACTAGGGCTTGGTAGGCTCTGATGAGGGTCATTGGGTGGCTTCCCCACCAGTGCCCTGAGAGTGATCTTATGAAGTTTACCCGTTTGTTCATCTTGGCTACCATGTATTGGATGTGGTTTGTCCATTTCAGTTTGCTGTCCAGTTTCACTCCTAAGAATTTTGCTTCTTCTGTTTTAGGTACCATTCCGCCCGCCAGGATAATATTTGGTAGTCCATTTGGTATCTTTCTCTTCTTAGTAAACAACATGAACTGAGATTTTGCTGGTGCTAATTGGGTCTTATTTTTTTCCAGGTTTGTTTCAAGCTGTCTGGCTGCGTCTTGGAGTTTGTAGATAGCTTCTCGTGCTTGGCTGTGGGAGAATGTTTTGAAGCACGATTCCTTTTTTCCTCCTTTTTTTTTTGGAAGGAGCCGGTGTTTCATGTGTGCCAACCGAAAAACCAGCAGGTCTGTGAAGTTAGCCGTCTTGCCATAGATGGCGCCAGCGTACGGGCCGAAACTACTGGGAGCCCTTCTCCCCCGTAGAGCATTCCCTCTTCAGAAGCGTGCATTTCGTTCTTTGAAATGGTTAGGGCTTCAGAAAAAGCGAATCTCACCGGTCACGCTGCCAAAATTGAACGCATGATGATTTTCTGGACCAAGGCAGGAGCAGAAAGGGCTTGAAGGGGAATGCATTGATCCAATGCTGCCAGCTGCGCACGTCATTTTCGTTGTCATTTACAAGCCTCTTCTTTTGAAAGAACATCTATAGAAATAAAATTAGCTTGGTGATTTTGTAATCGAACTACGGCAGTTCGTTACGCGTATTTATTACGGTATATGTTTGCTGTCTGTTTCAAGCTGCCACAGCAATGGAGAAGGTGGTAAGTGTGGTTGCAAACAACCATGGCGGCTGCTTGAAATTAATCTAGTTTCGGCAAATTATTGCTCAAGTGGTGCTTTAGAACGTAGTTTATTGGAAGCTGACCTTTCATTCGCTGCCTATTTTACTCTGTGAGTAATTCTTAACCCCCGTTTTCCTGTGATTTGTTGCTGCCTTTAAAATATACTATTGTTTTGGCGGTTGTTTGCTTTCGTAAACAGTGTTCTTGAGGTTAGGATATCTTCTTAGGCCTGAACCCTTTACCCGATTTAAGTTTCTTTAGTCTTTTGCAATGAAACTTATTCTTTTTTACCGTGTTCGCTTTGTCGGCGCGTTGTCCCCGCTGCATTTTGAATGAATACCCGACTGCCCCATTTTGGTTCCATTGTACAGTTGGGGAATTTGTACTCATTTTAAAATTTCCGTGTGTATTCTACTTTGAAAAGAAGCGTCATTTTCTATCTTCACCTTTTATACACTTTCATATTCTGCTTTTGGGTTATGAATGATTGTTGATAACACAATTTGTTGCAGGATGTGTGATTTAAGGATGCTGTCCTCTTGCTGGATCTACCATGGATAGACAAGACTATGAGAATGCTAATATGGAGCCAAGTTTTCCTCATGATACATCCAAGGATAGCAATGAGATTCCCACCATGTCATATCATGGGATTGGGGAGAATAACTTGACATTGTCACAACAGAATTTCCCAATGACCGATGGATATTTCGGGGGTGGCAACTCACAGGCTTCATCAAGCAATATCCACAATGTGCCTGTTTCCAATCCTCTAGACCATAATGTAGCCTTTGAAAGCAACCAGGGACAAAATTTTAACTCCACCGATCAGAGAAATCAATCGTATTGCTCAGAGTTCCCCAATCAGATTGCTTCATCTCTACCATTTTCAGGAAGTTTCCAGCCACAGGAAGAACAGTTTGCCTCTAATATGCCTCAGTCACAAATGTTTTCTGCTCAAGTTCCACCCTCAGAGTTTCCCAGTCCTAGTAATTTATTTTCAACTAGAAATGAACATGCACCTCCTGATAGTATGGGAAACTTTCCAAATACTTCGGAGTACTTAGACTGTAACTCTAAACCGCTGTTTCCTGTTATGGTTCCAAATGATTCAGTTGATACCAATCTTTATTCAGCAAGTAATGGATGTGAAAAAGTGAATTTGTCAACATTTTCTCTTGGCCATTTCTATCCTACTCCTGTGGAAAACATGCCTAGAACTGTTGACGCGTGTGATCCTTTTGAAAATGAATCTCCTACTCAATCTGGAAGTGGAAGCATACTTCATCCTAACAATGGGCAGCTCTCTTCTCAGTCTGACAATGACCATCTACCTCATTCCAATACTGAAGAGTTTCTTTCTCAACATGATGGCAATGATGTACCTCATTCTAACAGTGAAGAATTTCCTTCTCAAAATGTTAATGCTGTGCCCCACTCTAACTGTGAGGAATTTCCCACTCAACATGATAGCAATGCTGTACCTCATTCAAACTGTGAAGAATTTCCCTCGCAACATGATAGCAATGCTATACCTCATTCGAACTGTGAAGAAGTTTCCTCCCAACAAGATAGCAATGCCGTGTCTCATTCAAACTGCGAAGAATTTCCCTTGCAACTTGATAGCAATGCTGTATCTCATTCTACCAATGAAGAATTCCCCTGTCAAAATGATAGCAATGATTTACCTCATTCTAACTGTGAAGAAGTTTCTTGTCAACCTGACAATAATGATGTACCTCATTCTAATAATGAGGAAATTTCCTCTGGAAATGCTGATGAAGCGAACTTGTTTGACCCTCTTCAATTTGAGGGTGGGTCAAGTTCACAAACTGTGTCTTCCATAAATCATGAAGGTTTATCAAATAATTCAGAAGATGCTACAGGGCAATGTAACAAGGTCACCTCTGAAAATGATGAGGATGGAAACAAGTTAGACAATCTGTATGGAATTGATAACCCCTCAGAGGCAATTGTCTCAGAAAATACGGGTGGATTTATGTCATCTTCAAATAAAGATGTTGATGAGAGTGCTGAATGTGGTTCAACCATGGAAACCTTAGATGATCTCAGTGCTAGTTTAGAGAAAGGCATTGAGGCGTCTTTGGAAGAGAGTTGCTCCACAGCAAACAATGACCAAGTAGAAGCAGATACTCCAAGACCACTGTCACCTATGATAACTGCCTTAGATAAGGAGTTTTTGGTGGAGCCAAAAAAGGAAGGTAATTAACAAGCAAACAGTTTTACTTTCGTTTCTCATTCCAGTTATTTGTTCAATGTTGTTAATTGCCTTGTTTATTTGCATGTATGCACCCGTAGTGGCTGATGGTGCAGATAACATCCGTTTAACTAGAACAAGAACAGGTGCAGTGCGGAATAAAACTCAAAGATATGTGGATGAGATAGAGATGATGGAGGATTCACAAGAATCTGTAATCTGTGAGTTCCACATCGTATTTAGTGTCTATTTGTAGTTTTGAACCTGTCATATGAATAATTAATTATGGTTGGTTTCAGATGAGGAGTGGCAGTATGAGGAAGGTGCAGAGTTAGCTCCGTCTGTTGTAGATCCGTCTGTTACAGTCAATGACGATGTACTAAGAGTCACTCCTAGAGAATTAGCTTCTTACTATCAAAGTTTTGTGGGTAAGGATCTATTTGAAATAATGCTTTTGACGAATTGCTGTTTGAAGGGACATTAATATGAAGAATATTGTTCTGTTTTCAGAGGGTGTTGATACTGTTTTGAATCAACGTCTTCATTGCACAGCATGTGGTGTGCACATTGGTGCAGCACCAAATTATATTCACCTGGGAAACCGACATAAAGTTTTGAGAGTTCTTATTTGCAACAAGTGTCGCACATTTTATGGAGTAGGAAAGTTCAGCAAAGATTCTGATGGCTCAGAACTATTTTGTCGTTGGTGTGGACAAGGTGGACAAGTCATCTGTTGCAGTAGTTGCCCCAACGTCTTTTGTCAGGTATTATTTAGAATTTCTATTGTACCACTAATATTGATGTGAGTAGGCTGACAGATTTACAAGTTGTTGTTCTAATTTTTCTTTGGTTTTGTTTTATGCAGTTGTGTATTAGGAGAAATATTGGAGAAGATTACTTAAACTCTGTTGTTGCATCAAATTTTTGGGCTTGTTTTTTGTGCAATTATGAAATTCTCTGGCCACTACGTGCTGTGTGCTGGGCACTCCTGACCTATACTATGAAAAGGAAGAAGTAAGTTGCAAGGGATATTGACATTTAATTATGAATTTATAGATTTCTTTTCTTGTGAATTATTATGTATCTAACACCTTTACCCCTTTTCAGGGATGCATTGAGTGGAAATGATAGCAGGAAGACTCAAGAACTTCAAGATGATAAAAGCCGGTGTTGCCCTAAACAAACCAAAAAGAGAAAACCTCCCAGCAAATCCAAAGTCATCAATCCCAGTGCCAGTCTTCCTGGTAATTTAAATGGATTGCAGTTGGGTCATTTTCTTTTTGGAGGTGGGGAACAGCATGTTAGAGGATCTGCAGCAGATGAAGATGAGTATATTGACCCATCTCAGTTTGTTCAGTCAGTGTTGGAGGAACCTCGTAGATTGCAACCTAAAGTTTTAGCAAAACCAATTATGCCAAGACTTGGTCCTCAAATTTCTGTCAGTTCTTTTCAATCACCGGTAAGGCCTGTTCAGATTCAACCCCGACCTGTTTTGCTTCAAACCAATCCACCAAGAACAGTAAGGGCCGTCTACTCTCAACCTCCACGACTCTTTGTGAGACAAGGAAATATGATGCGTCCGGGTTTACTACCTATCAATAATCAACCTAATAGTGTGCCCTTGCAAGTGGCTACGAGATTCAGAGGTCCCTCGCTTTTGAGGAATAGTGCACCCATTCGACTTCAAACACCCTTTATGAGAACTGATCCACCCGTTCCCCAAAACCCTGCTCCAACCAGGACTGCAGTAAGAAACCCAGCTTGCGTTATCAACAATCTGGATGGGGTGCGTTCAATGGAACAAATTCAGGCTCTTGACCAGGTTCCATGGTACCGGGATGGAATTGATAACGTGAGAGCTGTGGGCTTCGCTCTCACTAAAAGAATAAGAGAACTTGAAGCACGATTTCACAGTCTAAAAAGTAAACAGGATGTTGAGAAGATTATGAGTCTTGGGAGAAAGCTGGAAAAACTTTCTGAAAGAACAGAAAAGCGTTTCAAGAAAATAAATGCCACTTTAAAAGATGCTTGTAGGGAGTGGTGTGTGCAGAAAATGAGGAACTCTCCAACCTCTGTTGATCCTTTCAGATTAGGTAAGGAGGAAGGAATTAGTGACTGGGACGATGATGTTGAACTTTCTAAACCTCTGGAAAAAGTCTTGATTCCAGTAAACAGTGCCTCTCTCCAAGCTGGAGCAATTCGACCAGCTCAGCCCAGAGTCATTTCTAGGACAAATCCTCCACCTCTAGCTACTATGCTTGGCCCTGCTGCTAGGGCAGGGCAGCCACAGCCGCAGTCGGTGTCTAATGTCTCCTATTCAGTCAGACTTCCTGGACCCAAGTCGAGTGCTAGTCGCTTTGTGCAGATTGGTGACCTTTCTAAGAGCATCACTCACACTGTAGGTGCCATAATAAATAAGAGGAATGGCCCCAACTCTATTTCTGTTAGTCTTACACCAGCACCTAAGCGGAAAAGACTTGAATCCAGTAGCAGCAATGGTAGTGATGTGGTAATGGTTTACCCCACAATCCCAGAACTGATAAAGTTGTACAATATCAAACCTTGTGTGGTAAGATTACAAAGGAATGACAGTTTTATTGTCAACTTTCTGGAAAGACAGGAACATGCAAGATCTCAGAATGCAATGTATGATGATACCTTAGACGTAAATGAAGTGGAGTCGGTCATGAGTCCGCAAGTTTCCATCAACGATCTGGAAGCTGAGGCAGTCATCTCCTCTAGTGACTTTCCGGAACATTTCCTGTCATCACTTGTAGAAATGGGCGACACATTTAGAGACCAGGCTGATACAACCGAAAGTAATTCAACTAGCAATGTTGAATCCCTTGTTCAAAATGATGACGACGATGATGATATTGAAATAATTGATGAGGTCAGTGTTTCAAAATGAGATAAAAATGGCATTGTCCAATTGGAAGGATAGGGGTTGTGATTTCGAACTTAAAAACTTGGGTTTTGGTGTGTTTTCTTTTTAGATAATTATTTTTTAAATATTGTCTTTGTAAATGTGTAAGTTGTTCTATTTTGTTACTTTCTATCAAATAGACAGTATTGTTCATTAACATTGTTTTTAGATGATGTAAACATCATTTTATGTATACTTTTTCCTCAAAGTACCATATTACTGATAAATACTAGTGATTATAGTTGTATGAGACTGAAAATTTTGCTTTATATATCTTGTTGTCTTGTGGTTGTTTCTTTTGTAGGTCATTCATAATGGATCACAGTCTTGTCTTGTGTCCCAGCTTTGTATGTTATGAATTAGTCTAATTTGCTAAACATATAAACCACCAGTTAAGAGGAGCCATTATGTTTCACTTAAATTTATCCCTTTGTCTCCTAAAGTTCTAATCTGCTATGCCCCTGTAACCTTTGAACGGTTATTTTTTGTTGGAAGAAGGATATTCTCTTTTGATGTCTTTTAATGGCAATAAATGTCAGGAAAATTTTTGGTTCTCTCTTGATTATCTTCCACCTCCCAACCGTGCAGCAATTCACACCCAGGCAATGCTGGTGATTGCCTTTACAGTTTCCATCTCTTACAAGTACCCAATTATCCGTGGTGATGCCTGGAGTCCTACACCCCCAGCGTGCTAGGCCACAGTGGGCCAGAAGATCGGTGGAGGCGGCCAAAATTCTAGACGCGTTTTGAGCTCTAGAGTCGCTGAATGGGACTCGGAACTGAACGTGTAACCCCACCAACGGATTGCCTTCGGAACGAGGAATCCATTGGTGGGGTCACACGTTCGGTTCGAGTTCTATTTAGCGACTCTGAAGCTCAAAACGCGTCTAGAATTTTTGCCCCATGCGCCGGTCATCTGACCCGCGGTCCATGCGCAGGCAGCTGCCTCAGGCCGGGCGCCTGCAGACTGCAGGGTAGGCAGTGCCGCTTGACGCCCGGGCCAACTGGTTGCCTACCCCGCGTTGGTCGGGCGTTTTTCGTGCGGGGGGATTCCTACTTCAGTCCTGGCGCCTTTTTCTGAACTCTGAGCTTTCGGAACTTGTGACACGATCATATTTAAATTTGGTTTCCTAATTTTGTTGTCATGCGAGACACTCGCATCGCAAATCACATCTTTCACAAGATAATAGTCACTTTAAATATTTTTTTGAACTTTTTTTGGGGGGAACTGAAGTTTTCTGTTCTTAAGTTACCCCGAACGACGAAATCCCCTACCTGGCGCATCTTGCGTGGCCAGATAACTACATATTTCATGAAGCTCGACCGGCTAGAAAAGCTGTACCACAGGCCGCTATCCGTCTCTCTCCCACTCCTGTGGCCTCCTACAGGTGCGAGAGAGACGGAGCGAAGAAAGTCCGTCTCCGGAAGCAGCCTGCAGATAAGCGGATGGCATGACGGTGATGACGACGGAACGGCCGATCCTCGAACCGGAATCGGATCGTCATTTCGTATTCCAGTAATGACTAGTAATGGCCCATCGCACAGTGGGCCGGAAGACCGGTGGAGGCGGTCAAATTCCCGGACGCGTTTTGAGCTCCAGGGTCGCTTAACATGACTCGAACCGAACGTGTGACCTCACCAATGGGTTGCTCTCCGAACGAGGAATCCATTGGTGGGGTCACACGTTCGGTTCGAGTCCTGCTTAGTTACTCTGGAGCTCGAATCGCGTCTAGAGTTTTGGCCGCCTCCACCGGTCTTCTGGCACACTGTGCATTGATCCTCGTCCACGTCAAGCAGCAGTCTGATTCCGAGAGTCGTCTTCGCCGGTCTGTCTCTCTCGCACCTTTCCGCAACACCCTATGGGTGCGAGAGAGACAGAGCGACGGAATCAGGCTGTTGCGCTGTCTTCCCCCTGCATGAGTGCGCGGGAGACACAGCGGTGTGGTGGCGTGGCGGCGCTCCAAGGCCTGGACAGCCTGGACTCCAGGCGGCCGCGCGGCTGGCTCGGCGTGGCCCAGTAAGCGAGTGGCGGCCGGGCAGCAGGCACACCAGGAACAGCAGCAGCACAGCGACATGGACCGCTGGGCAGGCCGCGTGGCCGTGGTGACGGGGGCCAGTGCAGGCATCGGCAGCGCCATCGCCCAGGACCTCGCCAAGGCCGGCATGCGCGTCGTGGGGCTGGCCCGCCGCGAGGACAAGCTGCAGGTGAGTGTGGCCGGCGGCCGAGCTCGGTGGATTTGCCAGAAGACCGGTGGAGGCGGCTGGAACTCTAGACGTGTGTTCAGCTCCAGAGTCGCTGAACGGGACTCGAACCGAACGTGTGACCCCACCAATGGATAGCTCTCCGAACGAGGAATCCATTGGTGGGGTCACACGTTCGATTTGCGCCCTATTTAGCGACACTGGAGCTCAAAACGCGTCTAGAGTATTGGCGGCCTGCGTCGGTCTTCTGGCTCACCCTGCAGAGAACTTCCGTTTGAGAGGAAGCAGTGTTGACTAGCCGCCACAGAGACTTGCGTTCCACGCATTACGGCGCACTGCTCCTCCCGCGGTTATGCAGTCCCATTCCGTGCCAAGGCCGCGCTAGCTGCTCGCTAGCATGCTCTGTCTCACTCGCACCCCGACGGAGCGCCGCGGGAGTGCGAGAGAGACAGGAGTACGAGAACAGTCCTCTCTCTCTCTCTCTCTCTCTCTCTCCCTCTCTCTCACTCTCTCTCTCTCTCTCTCTCTCTCTCTCTCTCTCTCTCTCTCTCTCTCTCTCTCTCTGCTGCAGGCGCTGGCGGAGGCGCTGGCGGCGGACGGCGCCGGCGAGCTGATCCCGGTGCGCTGCGACGTGTCCGACATGGGCGACGTGCAGCGCGCCTTCCAGTGGATCGACGACAACGTGGGCGCCGTGAGCGTGCTGGTCAACAACGCGGGGGTCATGATCGCGCAGAGCATCCAAGGTGCGTGCCGCGCGCAGTGGATTTGCCACAAGAACGGCGCCCGCGTCCGAAACTCTAGACGCGTTTTGAGCTCCAGAGTCGCTGAACAGGACTCGAACCGAACGTGTGACCCCACCAATGGATTCCTCGTTCGGAGAGCAATCCATTGGTGGGGTCACGCGTTGGGTTTGAGTCCCATTCAGCGACTCTGGAGCTCAAAACGCTTCCGGGGTTTTGACCAGCCCAGTCACCACGAGTCCATCGAGTCCATCCCGGAGCTCGTGACCTACTGGGGCCGCTCGACTCGTTAATAATGAAGACGTGAAGCCAGTCAGTCGAGCCGCCCCCACTCCGCCAGCTGGCCGATCGGTGCACAGTGGGCCAGAAGACCGGTGGCGGCGGCCAAAACCCTAGACGCGTTTTGAGTTCTAGAGTCGCTAAACAGGACTCGAACCGAGCGTGTGACCCCACCAATGAATTCCTCATTCGGAGAGCAATCCATTGGTAGGGTCACACGTTCGGTTCGAGTCCCATTCATCGACTCTAGGGCTCAAAACGCGTCTAGAGTTTTGGCCGCCGGCGCCTCCACTGGCGCCTCGCCTCACCTCACATCATGACGCGTGCGTTCCAGACATGTCCAATGAGGACATGGCGGCAGTCATCAACACCAACGTCTTGGGGATGGCGTCCTGCTGCAGGGAGGCCATCAACAGCATGAAGAAGCACGCCGTCAGCGACGGCCACATCGTCAACATCAACAGGTGCGCCTCGCAGTGGGGCAGAAGACCGGCGGAGGCGGCCAAAATTTTGGACGCGTTTTGAGCTGCAGAGGTCGCTAAACAGGACTAGAACCGAACGTGTGACCTCACCTATGGATCGCGTTCCGAACGAGCAATCAATTGGTAGGGTCATACGTTCGGTTGGAGTCGCATTTAGCGACTCGAGCTCAAAACGCGTCTGGGAATTTTGCCGCATCCACCGGTCTCCTGGCCCACTGTGTGCCTGGTCGCCGAACTGGTCTCTCGGTCTCTCTCGCACCTCTAGGGGCAGCCTAGGGGCAGCCCCATGAGTGCGAGAGAGACGGCGACGAAAGCACTGCTTGCTGCTGCAGCTTCCTTGGCCACGTGGTCCCCGTGTTCGACGACTTCAGCGTGTCCTTGTACGCCGGCTCCAAGCACGCCGTCACGGCCATCTGCCAGGGCCTGCGGTGCGAGCTCAAGAGGATGCACAGCCAAGGCATCAGGATCAAAGTCACGGTATGGCACACAGTGGGCCAGAAGACCGGTGGAGGCGGCCAAAAATCTGGACGCGTTTTGAGCTCCAGAGTCGCTAAATGGGACTCGAACCGAACGTGGATTCCTCGTACGGAGAGCACTCCATTGGTGGGGTCACACGTTCGCTTCGAGTCCCATTGAGCGACTCTGGATCTCTAAAAGCGTCTAGATTTTTGGCCGCCTCCACCGGTCTTCTGGCCCACTGTACGGTGCGGTCTTAATCACGTAAGGAATCCGCCTGCTGTCCGACCGTACCTCAGTGTCGTTCGTGTTCCAGAGCGCGAGCCCCGGCCCGGTCCTCACCGACATGTTCGGAGACGACCTCCGCAGCTCGATCCCCGAGGACGAGATCCAGCGACTGCTCAAGGCCGAGGACGTGTCCAGGGCCGTGTGCTTCGCGCTGGCCAGCCCGCCCAACGTCGAGGTGAGACGATGGTGCACCGCCCAAGCCAGATTGCGGATCGTTTTCATGTTTAACAGTGGCCGATCCAGAGGCGGACATATTTTTATGGGGGGGGCATCTACAACGTTTTGCCTACTTACAGGGGCAAAGTGTGTTTTTTTTTTGCCTACCTTTCAGGCGGCTGTATAGGTGCCCCCCCCCCTTTCCCTCCGGATCCACGCTTGCTATGAACTCGAGTTTCTCATGCCAGGATGACATTCCATTGATTTGCAACCCTAACGACCTCATCTTTTCCAGATGGTGGAAATAACCATGCAAGCGACAGGCCATCTCACTTAATTCCGACACACGCTAAACTCATTTGCTGCTATACCTGTGTATCAAAACAGAATTTTAATAAAGAACTCATGAAATCTACCAGTGTTGTCTCCTTCTCATTTGTTTGTCCTCAGTGAATATACTCTAGCCCCGTACATTTTTTTCAACGAAAATGGTCGACCGCCTCCGATTTGTCTGAAGTTCCTATGGAACGCTGCCATGGGTCTAGGAAACAGGTGCCCGGTGCCCAATGGTCTCTGACGCATTTAATTTGGCGTGAAAATGACTTTTTCCGTGACGCTGGTCGAGTTCCACAAGCTGTGGACGGTGGGTTGCCTACCTACGCAGCGCATGCTCCAAGCATTCCAGTTTTTTGCCAGAAAAAGGCCGTCTAGGGCCGAAATGGCACCGCGTAGGCGGGCAACCCACCAGGGCCTATTTATTAAGTAGTTGTATTATGTGAGAGATAAGACTGACATTGAATAAAGGTGTTGAGTAATGACATTGAGACATGACTGTTGAGCAATACCATACCATATTTAATGACACGAAAACATTAAGTACATACCCGCTAGAATGTCACAATACTGAGGTAAAAACAACAATTAAATTGCTATGAAATAAGAAAAATTAAATCACAGTATTCAAATAAAATATAACACAGCACACTACATTACATTAAAGTTCTCATTGACGAAATGATATCACAAATTTCACTGAAAGAGGGCCGGTCCCTGGATTCAGACTTCCAACAAGGGGTCATCAGCTCGACATAAACAGCTTGTGGACATTGCGGCGGACAGGGCAGCCTGTCGCCTTTGTCCAACACTCTCAAAAGTTCATGATGGTCCTGTTCGTTGGTGCATGATGCAAGTCTTGGCTCTTCTCCGAGTGAAAACATTTCATAGAGTGTAACTCCATAGGACCACACATCAGAACGGGGAGAAAATTTACCATCCCGTAAACTTTCTGGAGCATACCTGAGAACAAAATTTAACAGAAATTGTAATTCATATCAATAAAATATTAAAACAAAATTTATGATAATTTCAGTTGATAGGGAATTATTTTATTACCATGGGATAGGTAGTTCTCGATTGGATGTCATTATGTAGTAATTATTTTGGCTCATGACCTGAGCAAGACCAAAGTCTGATATTTTAACATTAAATTCATCAAAAACGAGAATGTTACGAGCTGCCAAATCCCTGTGGACAATATTTTTCTGGCCCAGATACTCCATGCCCTGAAAAGAAGAAAGTGGTGAAATATCTATAGCAAAGCAGTTGAGTCTGAGTAAGAGGCAAAAAGATAATCAAATATGTACCTTGGCGACATCAAGAGCAAATTTCAGAAGATGTTTCTCGGGAAGGAGCTTTTCATTATGGATTTTCAAATAGCTCTTCAAAGAGCCATGCTGGACAAACTCCATAACAAGACTGACTTCTGGCTCATGAACAACACCTTTTATTTGTACAATGTTTGGGTGTTCCAAAGTCTGTGCAAACAAAGGCAAAATATCAAGCAAAAAGATAATATTTATGAGAAAAAAATGTATGGTTTGTTTTAAAAAGATAGGTCACCTTCATGATGTTAATTTCCCGTTCAAAATCAGCTAATGTTGTACTCAGAGCATCAGATCTCAACTTTTTGACAGCTACTTGCTCAGTCTCACTACTATCCAGCCGCTCTAATGTTCCCTTGTAAACCTCACCATAGAACCCCTGTACAAACAAGAAATAAGACAGTCAATAAATAAAGTCATGGGCCTATGCACAAAGATAATCTTATAATTACTTGCTCACCTGCCCAATACGTCCTTGCAACACTACATTGACATCAGGGCCCAACTCAAATACAGAGGACATACTTTCTAAAGACGTTGTCACAGTAGAAAAGGTCATATTTGAGAGCATTGCTGAGATATTAGGGGTCATAGTTTCATAGTTGCCAAGAAGGTGTTCCTAGTAGGTACAAAAGAAAAACAATGTAAATTATTAGTGAAAATGGCATAAACCAAATTAGATTCTCAATTCAAAATCTGACTCACTTGAGAATCTCCCAAAAGCCAGTTTCCAAACAGATTGCTTTCACTGCTGTGAGAAATATTCTCAGCAAATGTCTGACCAGAAATAACACGACCTCCTCCTCCAGAATCCAGTAAAGTTTCCACTGAAATAATTAGTAAAGAAATGCAGTACAGTAAAACAGTTTGGTAAGCAAAAAATTTCACACTATCCACAAAAAAACTACACACCCGTAGCACCAGACAGCATGCTGATTTCCGACTCACTAATACTGTATGTTTCTTCAGCCTGCTCCTTGAACCGCTTCGGCAAGGCCACTGAATATGAATGAGTCCGTCTTGAGTTGAAAACTAGAATCAAAGGCAAACCAATGAATGGAAGAATACAATACAGAAAAGTAACAATCTTTTGAATTTTGTGAATGTACCTTGGTAAAATATTTGGTTGATATCTCGCATTACTGCTTGTGGTTTCTTTCGATTGTTTGCATCAACTTCCCAGCACTCTTTTATAAGTTGAAATATGTCTTGTGAACAGAGTGGAGGGCAGGGTAGAGTTCCTCCACTTAGATAATGCTGCAAAAAGCACAATCATGTATAAAATCAGTGCCTCATAATTCAAATAAAATTACATGCATCTTCTCTTCAATTACCTTTTTGACACTTTCCACATTTGATAGGTCTGGTATAGAATCTCCGAGTGCAAATATTTCCCACATGGTTGTGCCACAGGCCCACACATCTGCCAGTGGTGAATTCTGGGCACTTTCCAAATCATGGTAGCACTCAGGAGGAATCCAGTGAATGCTTAAAAAACAAAAAACAAAAAAAAAAAGAATTATGAAGTAGAAGACAAATACTAATGTCCATGTGTTTCATGAAGCAGTAAACTCACTCATAATATGTGTAAACAGGAAGTCCAGGATCTGCAAGCTTGACCGAGAAGCTTTGTGCATCATGGGTAGCAAGAAGCAGATTCTTGCATCGTATGTTGCCGTGGACAATACCATGCTCCTCCTTAGAAAACAAGAAAAAAATTAAATGGAATGAGCCATTGATCAGAAAATTTCATGCACTATATTGAGATGATAAACTCACAAGATGCCAAAGAGCAGATGCAAGATTGGCACAAGCTTCAACCAGATCAATGGGCTTTATGACTTGTCGATTTTCCTTGAGATATGAATCAAGCGGGCCAAAGGCAACATGCTCCAGCACCAAGGAAACAGGATTGTTAATCACAATGCCAAGGAGACGTGCAACGCAAGAGGATTGTAAAAATGCCCAATTTTTTGCCATTGATGACCATTTATCACAGTTGTTGCTAAATACCTGAAATGAAAGATATGATGGAGAAAACACACTAAACAACGAAAAAGAGAAAAATATGAACAACGGGGAAAAAGAGCTTACAAGAGGATGATTTTCATAGTGCTGTCTTTCAAGTGTCTTGACTAGAACACTGACATCTTTGGATTTTCCCTGCCTCCAAGTGGCATGCATCATATTCAGCATGCTACCTGACTGATCTACGTAGCGGCCTGAAATATATCCCTCAGTAAATTTAAATGTCCCATTTATAAAATTAATACTTTAGATAAGGTTTGTATGGGATCTTACTCTTGGATACACGGATGGTGCGGAAGTCGATCACCAGTGGGGCTGATGAGAGACGTTTTGAGTCATCATCCTGTGAGGAATCCTTTCTGCAGAGAAGTAGCATCGATGTTTCTGAACAAAAAGACACAAAAACAATAGAAAACTATGGAAAAGAGAAGGAGAAAAAATTGAGGCAACAGCTCACAACTCACCAAACTCTGAGGGTGGTAGACATTCCTTCAGCCAAATATTGGATCCAGGGGCACGATGAGTTTTTATTAGTTCTTGCAGAGAAGAATAAGAACTATTGTCATGTTCTAAAATAAAAATACTTTGACGTCCACCTTCTTCATCAATGTGGTATTCTACATTTATTTTATAAGACTTTGCTTTTAGTTTTGGCTTGTCTTTGGTGCTGCAAGTTAAAAATATAATTAAGTTAAGAAGAAATGCATTTGGATTTCAGCTCTTATGCATTACTCACCCACTGTCATAACAAACATCTAAGAAATATACATCATAATCTGATTCACTTTCTCTCAAAAGGAAGCAGCCTGGGTCATTGTCTCGCTTTTCTTTCAACTTTGTGTAAGAAAACTCCATTCTGTAGAGAAGTCCAAAAATGAATTAAATGTTGCATTACCATTTCCAATAATAATGTTAAAACTTTTGCATGTGGCTTACCCAACAGGCCCATGGCAACTTGTTGACTGAAGTCTTTGAAGTGATGGTGTCCGCACTTCTTTGCACAAGTTAAATGTCCAGTTTGTCATCAGGCGATAGTAACCATCTAGCAAACTCACAAAAGATATCATTATGGAAATACAGGGAAATTTCATATGAGATGGTATGCCATTCTTTCTTGATATTTCTACTGTATTGTCAAACTTCACAGCCACATAACATAGATCTTCAATGCTGCATAGATGCACCCACTAGAATGAGAAAATGAAAATTTATTAGAAAAAAATTTATTACTTGCACAAAAACAATTTGAAGCGCAACTTACATCCTTTTTCCCATCAGGTTTCACTTGAATACCTGGACATTGCTCATTAAAAGGATCTACTCGCACAGATAGTGAACGAATTTCACTACCATCACCAGGAAGAACAGTGAACTCCTCTGTTAGGTAAGAGGGTGCCATCTCTCTGAACTGCTCAATCCATCTGCGTTTAATGTACACAGATTCCAGCTTGTGCTCTTCTATCCTACAGAGATTTTCTCGGATAGGCTTTTTTAAGAATATGGAATGATGGTTTTGAACTTCTTTCGGAAAGAACCTTTTGTAATCTTGTACAACTGCTGATATCTCTACTCCTTTCTCTACCTTGTAGAGGTACATGTCAGTGATTGCTAGTCCGAGAGCCTCCTTCTTCTGGTCTCTTTTCTTGAATGAAATATCAGGAACCTCTCCATCGACAAAATCTTTTCGAGCTTGATGAAAGAAATAGTTGTATGCACCCACATCAATAGCTTCCAGACGTTCAGGTTGTGGAACTTTGAATCTCACACGAAAAACGAAAGCATTCGATTTAAGTAGGGAGAGTAGAATATTTGGACCAAGAAAAACATTCTTGTCAGGTAAGCGAAGAGCAAACAGATATCTTGCCACAGGACCAATGTTGAGATCTTTAGAAATTTTGATGCATACATCTTCTGCAGTAGTGGTGTCATCAATACTGACTTTAATTGGTTCCTCTTTCACTGCAGTATGAACGAGTAGGGTACTCTTGCCGTTTACCACAACCATCTTTCTGCATTACCAAAATAATGGTCACCAACAGGTTATCTCCTTGTCAAGTCAGCAGATAAGGACCTTGTGCAGGCACCCAACCGAAAACAACTTTAACACCTCACATTTTTGCAAGCCGTCTTCAGAGCCATGAGCCCACATATGCAGTCACACCGATGACACAATTTCAAACATTGTCTCGCGACGCAAAAGCCTGCAAGACTCAAAAGTAAACACCGGAATGGCTCTGCTCTAGAGCGTAGCGTCTGCTGCTGACCTGCTGACTTGTGCCTAAGTGGGCCGCGTCCGAACGGGTCTGACATTAGATTCGGGGAAGGGGGTGTCTTCACAGAAACTTCCCAGATAGAATGCGGATCAAAAAACAGTGGGAAACTCAAATCCTCCGCCCATTTTCCTTTCAATTCATGAACTATCGAGGCAGAGGCAGCGGCGAAGGGTTACTCGTTCCCGCAGGGATGTCCTGAAAGCGATTCGAACGCGCTCCACGAGCTCCGCTACGGTGATGCCACCTGGCGGCCGCCGGCGACAACACCAGAGCGCGGAGTATCGCCGCCGGCTCTGTCAACCGGTACCAGGTTTCCGCGAGTATTTTAAAGCCGGCAGTATCTCCGTCGCGAAGAGCTTTCCTGACGTGTGAAGAAAGCGCACCCTGAGGCACCAAAAGTCTATTCAAGCGGAGTCATGCCCAGGTTCCCGCATAGAGTGCAAGGCAAGCTTAGCTCTCGCTGACGGCTACGCATCGGCGGACAACAAAACCTTTCAGCACGTTCGTCATATTTGTCTTTGAAAGTTATACTTTCTATTTTCTCGTGAAGGTTACTCATCGGGTAACCGAAAAATCCCGTCTAAACGTAACATTCAAATGTGAATGCTCTCGCCGTCGTTCACATTCTTTTAAAGTTTTGCTCGTGTCACCGGTCACCTCACCGTAGGCCTGTTCTAGAGTCCCAAGGTACGAAATTATAAGATTGGAAAGCAGAATTTATCAAATAGTATTTTATTATAAAAACACATAAGATTACTGATGACATGATGAGTTCTAACAAGGTCAGGGCACAGCTCTGCAATTGCGCGAACCTTGATAATATGGCAAATGAAGCGTGATGAACGATGATGATGAAGTGATGACGATGATGATGACGATGATGACGATTTGGACGGCGGTCCTTATGAGCTAACCGGAGATGGTTCCCGGTGAACGTTGGAACGTTGACAGCGTTTAAGTTAACTTAATTCCAGATCCTAACTCCTTTCTGTACAAGCAGCTTTTTTTTTCCTTTTACAATTTTTCCTTAAAAAATTCAGGCCAATGCCACACGACAACCTCCGGGAGGGAGAGTGTCGAGCACGCGACACTTCCTCACGGGGAGAGGTATAAATTATAAATTAATGAAAGGCTGTAACACAATTTTAACCTCGCAAGCCGCCAGGCAGCGCTCCCCAGCGTCCACGCGACAGCGCGACGGGGACGCGCGTGTTTTGAGCAAAGTGGAGAAATGGGCCGAGGAAGGAAAGGGAGAGAGAGAGACAGAGGAGCGGCTTGCTTCCGGAGGCGAAGGAATCGGGCGGGAAAGTGTCTGATCGAGACATCGAGACTAGATTCGACTTCTCTCGCTGATCCCACTCGACGATTCAACTGGTTCACGGAGTGGTTCACGGAGTGGTTGTCAGCAGGGGGCACCCCGGCGACGGCGGCGACGGCGGCGACCCCTGGCGACCCCCGGTCCGTCACTCCGTCACGAGGACGTGGACGTCCGGGCGTAGCCCGAGCTGATGGCGACCTGGGGCACCTCCTGGCCGGCGTCCTGGCTGGCGGCGGGGGACGCCCTGAAGAGCGCCGTCACGGGGTCCGACGCGGCCGCGTCCATGTCGCCGACGGCGTCCTCGGCGGCGGCGGCGGCGTCGTCAGCGCGCCGCTGGAAGAAGCCTTCTGGAGGGGAGACGCGCACCTCCTGGAAGAAGCACGCCGTCAAGCACACTGACAAAACACCGAAGCGCGCTGCTCAGTGGGCCAGAGGACCGGTGGAGGCGGCCAAAAGTCTACGTACGTTTTGAGCTCCAGAGTCGAACTCGAACTGAACGTGTGACCCCACCAATGGATTCCTCGTTCAAAGAGCAATCCATTGGTGGGGTCACACGTTCGGTTCGAGTCCCATTTAGCGGTCCTGCACTCACCTGTCGCTCCGAGGCCTCGGCCTTGGCCTCCGACGACGCGGCCTCGCCCTCCACGTCCACGTTCTCCAGGTCCTGGCTCAGCGCGTTGCTCTCGGCCACCTCCACGAAGGACGAGCTCAGCTCGCCCGTGAGCCGCGACACCTCGTCGGAGCTGGCGTCGTACATGAAGATCTCCTTGTCGCGCTGCGCGTCCGCGTCAGCGGTGGGGCTGCAACAGGGAGGGCGAAGTTAGACTGACAGACAGACAGGCAGGCAGACAGGACAGACACAACAGACAGACAGACAGACAGACAGACAGACAGACAGACAGACAGACAGACAGACAGACGCGCTGCGGGTCCTCTACCCTGCCAGGCATTCCAGCCACGCTGGACAGTCGCGCCTCTTTCTCCGTTTATTGTTCTTCCTTCCTTCCGCCGTTTCCGGGTTGGCGCCCCGCCCCGCCCCGCCCCGCCCCGCGACGCCACGCCGCGAAGAGGCTCGTGAGGACTGCGTCCAGGCTGTGCGTCTCGCCGTCTCCCTCCCTCGCAGACGCCGGACGAACGGGCGGACACCTCTCTCCGATTGCGAGCGGGGCGGGGCGGGGCGCCATTGGATTTCGTAAAGCCCCTCATTACACGGATCCGTCACGGTGTGCTTCGCTGCTCCGCTGTTTCGCGCGCCGACCTTTAGAGAATCATCCTCCAAAAGTTCCCGTTCTTTATAACGGCAGGCCGCCTCGCCTTCTTGTTACCCTTTTTCTTCAAACACTCTTCTTCTTCTTCTTTTTTTTCCAACGCGTCTTCATTAGCTCACGGAGTTCCCCTCTGCTGGATTTCCCATTCAATCTCCGCGGAGAGAGCCGGACTGACAGACCCTAGTTTTAAGTGGCCTTTATGCTCCATTATGCAGGTGCAGGCCTGCACTGCAGGGCGCAGGACTCTGGCTCGCCGAGCTCGAACGGTCGTCGAGACGGTCTCGAGACGCGCGAGCGACGCACATGGGCAGACGCCGGTGGAGGCGGCCAAAATTAGACGCGTTTGAGCTCCAGAGTCGCTAAATGGGACTGACGAACGTGGCCCACCAATGGCTGCTCACCGAACGAGGAATCCATTGGGGGGTCACAGTTCGGTCGAGCCTTAGCACTCTGGAGCTCAAACGCGTCTAGAGTTTTGGCCGCCTCCACCGGCTTCTGGCCCACTGTGCGACGCGGTGACTCCAAGCGACTCGGCGAAGCGCCTCATTTTTCTAGACTCGAGAAATCTAGAATCTATAGTGGTCTGCAGACGGTAATGGTGCACATGAGCCTCTCTTTCGTTTCGACACCGAGACCGAGCGGCATCGGGATCAGACTCGGTGGCAGCAGGTGGCGTGATGCGTCAAGACTGGGAGGTCCGCGACACACACACACACTCGCATCTCTCTCTCTCTCTCTCACACACACACACTCTCCAGTCACGATGACGCTTCGCGATACCTACCGCGGCTCGGTTTCGCTATAGAAGCTCTCCAGACCTCCAGACACACACACTGGGAGAGGGCCGAGTAATAACTCTCTAATGGAGTCTCTAATTTGGAGCGTTACGCCACGCTCGCGAAGGGAGCCAAGGGAACCCACCTCGTCACCAGCAGGATGACGGACTGCTTGGCCAGGGGCTTCTGGCGCTCCTGCTGCAGCCAGAGGCGGTAGTTCTCCTGCGTGGGCGTGCGCACCAGCTTCTTGAGGGCGTCGCCCGCCACGAAGCGGACGCCGTGCACCTCGACGGCGCGGCCCACGCGGTCGCCGGCGTCGTCGTCGGCCGCCTGCAGGAAGTCGTAGTCCACGGGGGCCAGCACCACCACGGAGGTGACGTTGCGGCCGCGCAGCAGCGGCGCGTCGGGCAGCGGGAAGGCGGCGCCGGAGATCTGCGTAAGACAGTCACGGTCAGCGGCGCCACGCAGGCAGACCGACGCACAGTGGGCCAGAAGACCGGCGCGGGCGGCCAACTCTGGACGCGTTTTGAGCTCCAGAGTCGCTGAATGGGACTCGAACCAAACGTGTGACCCCACCAATGGATTGCTCTCCGAACGAGGAATCCATTGGTGGGGTCACACGTTCGATTCGAGTCCTGTTTAGCGAATCTGGAGCTCAAAACGCGTCTAGAGTGTTGTCCGCCTCCACCGGTCTGCAGGTCCACTGTTTGGAGGTGCGGGGGTTGGTAGTACCTTGAGCGGCAGGTAGCGGTTGTAGCGGTTGTCGTTGAGGACGACGGGGTCGTTGAGCACGGCCGCGTCCTTCTTCAGGTACTGGTCGGCCACTTGCTGGCCCTCGGCGGTGGCGGGGTCGTACCGCACCACCTTCATCTCGACGTTGGAGGCCTGCGGGACGGTGGCCGGCTCCTGCACCACCTCGTCGATGTCCGAGGCGGAGGGCTCGGCGTCGACGGGCTCGGCGTCGACGGGCTCGCGGGGCTGGAACTGCGGTGGCGGCGCCACCACGGAGGCCACGGGCTCGGACGCGGAGGCCTGGCCGCCGTTGGCGTAGAAGTTCTCGAGCGCGTGCTGCGGCAGCGCGTCGATGGACGTGTCGCCGATCTTGTCGTAGTCCAGGATCTGGATGTCGGCGTTGCCCAGGATGCCGGAGGCGATGAGCTGCTCGCGGATGTCATCGGGGACCTCGTCGGGCAGCTCCGCCAGCTTCTTGGTCAAGTCGACCTTGGGCTCCTCGGTGGTGGGCTGCGCGGACGGCGCCGGCTCCTCCGTGGTGGTGGTGGTCGTCGTGGTGGGCCTGGGCGTCGGCCTCGGGGACGGCCGCGGGGACGGCGTGGTCGAGCTGGGCGTCAGCGAGAACGAAGGCGGCGGCGACGGCGTCGCGAAGTTGTTCCCGGCGGACGACCCCGAGTAGCTGGGCGTGGACGACGAGAAGGTGACGCGGGGGCCGTCCTGGTCGCTGTTGAGCACCTGCACGCTGTGGTGCGGCTGTTGCTGCTGGTGGTGTTGCTGCTGGTGGTGTTGCTGCTGTTGCTGCTGCTGGCTGTGAGTGACCGAGTGCGACAGTGTCTGCGTCTGACCGAAGGGCCCCTGGTTCAGCAGCACGTGCTCCTCGGACTGCGGGATGGACTTGATGATCTCGGCGCCGAGCAGCGTCTCGCGTTGGGACTGCTGGCCCTGGGAGGGCGCGAAGTGTTGCTGCTCTTGTTGTTGCTGCTGTTGTTGTTGTTGCTGCTGCTGCTGTTGTTGCTGCTGCTGCTGAAGCAGGGCCTGCTGCTTGAGCTGCTGCTCGCGGTACAGCTGCTGCTGGCTGGGCTGCTGCGGCGTGAAGGCCTGCTGCTGCGGCTGGGGCTGCTGTTGGTGGGGAGCAAAGGACTGCTGCTGCTGCGGTGCGAACGACGGCTGCGGCTGCTGTTGGCTGAACTGCTGCTGCGGGGCGGCGAACTGGCCGTGCTGGGCGTGCTGGGCGTGCTGCGGCGCGAAGTGCGCCTGGCCGCGGTGCTGCTGCTCCTGCTGCTGGCGAAGCAGGGCCTGCTGCTGCTGCTGCGCCAGTACCTGCTGCTGGTGCTGCTCGCGCAGGACCTGGTGCGGCTGCGGCTGGAAGGTGTTCCTTGGCGGCTGCTGGTGCTGCTGGTGCTGGAAGGTGGGCCTGGAGGGGTGCTGCGTGCTGGGCACGAACTGCGGCTGCGGGGGCGGCCGGCTGGGGGCGGCCGGTGAGGGCGGCTGCGGCTGCGGGAAGTAGTTGGGCCGGAAGCTGTCGTGCTGGAAGGGCCGCTGCGGCTTGTCGCCGGGGGCGGGCCGGGGGCGGAACTGCTCCTGCCCCCCGAAGGGCGGCGGGGGCGGCGCGAAGGGCGGGTAGCGCGGGTTCTGCAGCGCGTCCAGGCTGGGCTGCGGCCGCAGGAAGGCGGGTTGGTGCTGCTGCTTCTGCGGGGGCGGCGGCGGCGGACCGCGGAGCGGGCCCGGGGGTGGCGGCGGCGGTCCGAACTGGCCGCGGTACGGCGGGAAGTCCTGGTGGTAGCGACCCTGCTGGAAGTGCTGGTGGCCGGGCTGGTGGCCGGGCGGCGGTGGCGGCGGGTGTTGCAGAGGGGCCTGCGCGGGCGGGGCCTGCGAGCAAATCCATGTCAATTGGCCATTTTACAATTTTAGCTTCAAACCATGAGGAGAACCAAAAATTCCGTTCGGTGTTGGCAGACCCTAGTGTAAGAGAAGGACGCGGATAGGTCACTGCGGACGAGGGTCCGGAGCGGTCCAACCGTAAATCAGTGAGAGTGAGAGAGAGGAGCAGGCAAGGCAGTCCTAACTGGCGCGGGGCAGCCAAAGGCTTGGCCAAAGGTCAGCAGGACCTGGATCAAGCTGTCCGACGCGTTCAGTGGCGCCTCGCGCTCCGGGAGGGCGAGCTCTCTCTCTCTCTCTCTCTCTCCCTCTCTCTCTCTCTCTCTCTCTCTCTCTCTCTCTTCTTCTCCCTCTCCCTCTCTCTCTCCCTCTCTCTCCTCTCTCTCTCTCTCTCTCTCTCTCTCTCTCTCTCTCCCTCTCTCTCGCTCACCGAGTTGAAGCCGGTCTGCTGCAGGTGCGGTGCGGGCTGCTGCTGGCTGCGCTTGATGTGGTGCACGTTCTCGGCGTTGTCGGCCTGCTCCGGGAAGCGGATGGCCGGGAAGGCAGCGACGGGCTGCTGCGCGGACTCGCCCTCCTCGTGGCCGTCCTGCTTGTCGTGCTTGTCGTCGGCGCCGTGCTGCGTGTGCGCCGAGGGCCGTGCGTGCGCCTCGTCGTCGTGGGGCCCGCCGAACGTGACGCGCAGCTTGCCCTCGGAGCCCTGCGCGGGGTGCGCCAGCTCCGAGTCGGGGTGGATGATGGCGCGCAGCGTGGTGGTCTGGCGCGGCGCCGCCGGCGTCACGGCCTCCTCGTAGTGCTGCGGCGGCGAAGGCGGACAGTCAGTATTACGCGTGGCGCAGGACAGGCGGCCGAAACTCTAGACGCGTTTTGAGCTCCAGAGTCGCTGAACAGGTCTCGAATCGACCGTGTGACCCCACCAATGGATTGCTCGTGCGGAGAGCAATCCATTGATGGGGTCACACGTTCGTTTCGTCCCATTTAGCGACTCTGGAGCTCAAAACGCGTCTGGAGTTTTGGCCGCCTCCACCGGTCTTCCGGCCCACCGTTACCTGGTGCTGCTGCTGGCCGTGCTCCTCCTCCTCCTCCGGCGGCGGCGCGGGCGTGAGCGCGGGGATGGGGTCGTCGAACACGACGCCGCTGTTGCCGTCCTTGCCGTATTCGCCGGAGCCCGTCTGCTTGTACTTGACGTAGAACACGTGCACGGGCTCGCGGGTCGGCTTCTTGGGCGCCAGCACGGGCAGCGGCGGCGGCGCGGGCAGGCTCTCGTTCGACTCCTGGAACGACAGTGAGTTCAAATACCGGGGCACTTTGAGCGTTTTGAGCTCCAGAGTCGCTGGGACTCGAAACGAACGTGTGGCCCCACCAGGCTTTCCGAACGAGGAATCCATTGGTGGGGTCACACGCTCAATTCGAGTCCTGTTTAGCGACTCTGGAGCTCAAAACGCGTTCAGAGTTGCGGCCACCGGCGCCGGGTTTCTGGCAAATCCACTTGGTTACCTTGATGATGATCTCGATGATGGGCTCGGGGTACTCGTGGTGCTCGGGCGCGGGGCCGTACTCCTCGTAGGGCGGCGGCGGCGCGCCGTAGGCCCCGGCATCACGCCTGTTCTTGGCGCCGCGGCCCTGGTGGCCCTGGTGGCCCTGGCCGAGGTGGAGGTGGCCGACGGCGGCGTGGGGCGCCACGGCGTGCGCCACGGCGTGGCGGCGCTGTGTCGAGTGCCTGGCCATGTGGTACAGCGGGTCCCGCTGCGAGTACGGCACCATGGGCTCCATGGACACGGCGTAGGGCGGCGTGGCCCCCGCCGCCGCGGCCTCCTTGTTCACGGCCAGCGCCGAGCCCCACGACAGCGCGCACAGCGCGGCCTGCAGCACGACAAGAAGCACAGTCAGGACGAGGCAGCCCGGCACGGCACTCAGGATCCAGAGGTGGTCCGGGACGTCCGAGCGAGCATCGCTCTGTCTACCGGGCGTTGCGCAGAGGTGCGAGGGAGACAGAGCGACGAAGCGATCAATCGGCAGGACGCACAGTGGGCCAGAAGACCGGTGGAGGCGGACGAAACTGACACGTTTTGCTCTCCTGATTCGCTAAACTGGACTCGAACCGAACGTGTGACCCCACCAATGGATTCCTCGTTCGGAGAGCAGTCCGTTGGTGGGGTCACTCGTGTCTAGAGTTTCGTCCACCTCCAACGGTCTTCTGGCAAATCCACTGTGGGACGGGGTGCTGGGCGTGCAGGACGTCCCGGAGGGTTATGCAGCCACAAAACACCTGCACTGCAAGGACGAGCGTGGCGCCTGGCGAGCGAGGCACCGCAGCGCCGCGCTAGGCGCGCTACCAACACGGCCAAGGCAATCACTGTCATCTGCAAGTTGTGGCCCGCCCCGCCACACCTTTACAACACCTTTTCCCCGCCGGACAATGAGCTCGCGGCCCAAATTGTCCGGCCTGCCTGTAACGCCTCTAGAACACCCCTGGTACGAGCGAGCGGCCGCGGAGCCGAGGACGCGGGTTCGAGCCCCACCGGGGGTCAATCATTTTCTTGTTTCGGAGCAGCGCCGCGAAGAAAGCGGTGGTAGTAAAAAAAAGGAGGGGGGAAGGTGAAGTCATATCACGCGGCGTGTGCTATCGTCGTGGGAAACGGGCCGTCATTGCAGAGCCCTCGGCAGAGCCGGCATTTCCAGTGGCGAAAAAAGAGGAGTTGTAAAAAACGAGAGGCAGTGCCCCTGCGAGATAGTAAACGGCACGGCTTACACTGCGAACGCACCCACACCACAAACACACACACACACACACACACACACACACCGAATTATCATGAACCTCTTAATTAGCTTCCCAGCTAGTTTGAGTGAGAGTGCATATGGGTGTGTGTGTGGCTTACCGCCTGCTGCGCACACCTGTAATTTTGTCGCTGGGAAATAATCTTCGATGCAAACAAACACCCTTTCTCCCGTTTGTGTGTGTGTGTGTCTGTGTGTGCGTGCGCGTGTGTGTGAAAATCGCTTTGCGTTCCGAAATACTACGTAACGTGTTCGTCGTGAAAATACAGCTGCGAATCCATTTGAATCAATTTGTTATTTTCTGCTGTTTTTTTTTGCGAGCGGAATGTTGGTTTATGCTAGCAAAGTCCGCGTTGGAGAGAGAAAGAGTGCGAGAGAGAGAGAAGCTCTCGCCCTTTCCCCTGTTATACGATAGTGTGGTGATTTACGGGCGTTGGCCTGGTCAGGTCGACTTGATGAGTCACCTCGGCCACTGGTGTTGTTGTTGTTGTTATTGTTTTTGTTGTTGTCGTGGCGGTGGCGGTGATCGCGGTGGACTTTCGCCGCGAGCCCGGTAGCTTCCTTCCTTCCCGGCGGCAAGATAGTGAGGTGTCAAGTCCCGGCTAGTCTTGGCGGCAACGAGGGGGAAGCAATTTGAGAGTCTCGCTTGAAAGAGAGGGCTCGCGAGTGAAAAAGTGCCTTTGAAAACTTGTAAAACCTCCGAGTTTCATGAGCGAGCAAAGGACGCTCATCTGAAGAGAGGCGAACCGAAAGTGGCGTGGACTGAACCCCTGGCAGGGCAGGCAGCTAGCCTGCTCGCACGTCCCACGGTTGCCTATCCCGAAGGCGGCAAAAGAAACCCCCATCAAAGTCAGCAGCAAAAGGCACTCGCTTTGCTTCGGAGAAGACTGCCACTTGTAATAACATAATCCAGCCCTCCACTGGACTGTGTCCAGGCAGACGGACGGACAGACAGACAGACGGACAGACAGACAGACAGACAGACAGACGGACAGACAGACAGACGGCAATCGAATCAGCTGGGCAGGTGCTAGACCGTAGCTTCACGGTCAGTTCACCGCGAGTGGCTCGCTGACCGAGTCGCTGACCACCGCCAGACCAGCCATGGAATCAGTAAATGCCGCGCAGAGGGCTGCAGTGCGAGAGAGAGAGAGAGAGAGAGAGAGAGAGAGAGAGAGAGAGAGAGAGAGAGAGAGAGAGAGAGAGAGAGAGAGAGAGAGAGAGAGAGAGAGACTGGCTCCGCTATCGCCACGCAATTCCAGCGAATTAGGAGTGGGGCATTTGCAAGGCGTCTAGCGGCCAGCGGCGCGCGCCAGCAGTGCGCCAACAGTGCGCCGCCAACCCGCAGGAGCCCAGGCCCTACCCAGGCCTTGCCGCGCTACAACAATAGTGATGACATCGGCTGGGATGCGACGCTGTGGCGCGATACCCGTGGGCCCCGCCGGAGCCCCGCGGTGGAGCAGGGAGTTCCTGGCGGAGTTCCTGGGGGACACAATGGCGGCCACCACCAGGAACAGAGGCACGCCGCCGCACAGTGGATTTGCCAGAAGACCGGTGGAGGTGGTCAAAATCCCGGACGCGTTTTGAGCTCCAGAGTCGCTAAATGGGACTCGAACCGAACGTGTGACCCCACCAATGGATTCCTCGTTCGGAGAGCAATCCATTGGTGGGGTCACACGTTCGGTTCGAGTCCCATTTAGCGACTCTGGAGCTCGAAACGCGTCTGCGTTTTGACCGCCCCCACCGGTCTTCTGGCCCACTGTGCACTGACGGTCGACGAGGACCCTAAAAAAGGCACGCGGGCTGCTCGCTGGCGGCGGTCGACGGGGACGTGCTGCGGACTCGGGGACGACGTGGGCTGGGTAATGAGCGTGAGATGACGAAAACGCGAGGCACTCGGAAGAAAGAGGAGGACGCATCGGTTCCCACGAGTGAGAGGTGGTGGCCGAGGCCCCCGGCCCGCGGCCCCCGGCCCGCGGCCCCCGGCCCGGGGGACGGACGGAGGTGCCACCAGCAACAAGAAAGCCCTCAGGCCGGCCATTTTTCTCACTTTCACATAACACCGCGGCGCGGGGCCGCGCAGAGCTGCGTACGGGTTACTGCACACAATGCCTGGCGCCATGGCGGAGCCAGCCACGCCGCGCCAGGCAATCGGCGCGTTCATTCAAATCACGTGCGTGACCCCGCAGCCTCGCCGGCGGCGTCCTCACACAGTGGGCCAGAAGCTGGTGGGGGCGGTCAAATCCCGGACGCGTTTTGAGCTCCAGAGTCGCTAAATGGAACTCGAACCGAACTTGTGACCCCACCTATGGATTACGCTCCCAACGAGGAATCCATTGGTGGGGTCACACGTTCGGTTCGAGTCCCATTTAGCGACTCTGGAGCTCAAAACGCGTCTAGAGTTTTAGCCGCCCCCAACGGTCTTCCGGCCCACTGTGCTGTAGCGTCGTCGGCGTCCTCCCAGCCGACCTGCCGGCTGGATACCCACAGGGATCATCAGGGAAGTCCACTTTGGGAAGCGGCACCCGGTAAGGGAGGCTGCTGACCACTGGAAAAAGAGGAAAGGGGGGGGGACGGGTTGCGCGTGTGCCGAGCCACCGCTTCCCGATCCAGCGGCCCGCAGCACGCCACGCCGCGCTCCGGGCGACGTTTAGAAACACGGCTCCCTTGTCGTACACTACACTCTGAAAACAGTCCTGGTTTTCCATGTTTTTCTGGTGGGGTGTCCACGGGTCAGCCCTCGCGGCCCGCCAGTGTTTTGGCAGAACCACACGCCGGCGTCCCGTTAGAGAAGCGTGTTTCCGCGGCATCGATTTACTCGATCACTCGCGGACGGTCCCCGGGGACGAGTTTTCGGATCCCCGACCCGCCCAGTGAGCTTGTCGACACACCGCAAAAACACACGCCGGCGCGCCAAATTTCAACTCTCAAAGCAGACTACATCGCCAGGCGGATCGTCAGGATCCTCCCGGGTGAAACAACTCAGTTTGAAACTCGATTTTGTTTTACTTTGTCCATCGCACGCATGGTGCTTTTAATACACTCGCATGCGAGATACGGGCGCTTGAAATTGTTTGGTCGGTGTTACGTGATTTGTGGCCGAGTGAGGCCGGCTCGGCGTGGCGCGGCCAAGCAAGGGCTAAGGCGGCAAGCCAACCACTACACTGCCTCGCTGCCTCGCTGCGCCGAGGAAAAAGTTGTCGAATCGGGGGAGCTTTACTCGCCTCACTGCCGGCCAAGAGGACCAACTGTCTGGAAGCGAGTCGCTTTTCGCGCCCTTTTTCGGCGGGGAAGACGACGACGAAGAAGACGAAGAAGAAGAAGGCGAAGAAGAAGAAGAAGAAGAAGAAGAAGAAGAAGAAGAAGAAGAAGAAGAAGAAGAAAAAGAAGAAGAAGAAGACGACGACGACGACGAAGAAGAAGAAGACGAAGAAGAAGTGTTTTCTTTTTGGACCCAGAGCGCATGCAGGTGCCAAGGCTGCCATTTCTACACACGTGCACCTCGTGTTGTGTTCGTTCAGTTCGCTGAAGTGGTCGCTCGATTGTGGGAAACATTGACCGTGTAGCACCGTCGTGTACACTACGAGCGACACATTTGCACACAAACAGGGTGCGTGCACCAACACACACACACACACACACACACACACACACACACACACACACAAAAGTTACAGCGCGAATGCAGCACGGCTCCTGGAATAAGCGACATGACTAATATGACGTTCAATCAATACTTTCTCTTCTCCCAGCGTAATAAGGATATGGACAATTGTTACGTCACGGAGACTCGTCTGCCACCGAGGGCTGCACCAGCGCCACGCGCCGCGCACAGTGGGCCAGACGACCGGTGGAGGCGGCCAAAACTCCAGACGCGTTTTCAGGTGCAGAGTCGCTAAATGGGACTCGAACCGAACGTGTGACCCCACCAATGCACAGTGGGTCAAAACGGTCAAAAGTGCGAAAAAAATATTTTATTATTGAAATCGACTCAGTTCGACCCAAAAAGACTACCAACCAAGTATTTTGAGGTTTGGGCCAAAAATAGCGATGTAGGGGGTCAAAATCTAAAGTTACTATCCCCGCACGCTCCAGGCGAGGTCAGATTCGGATTCCTCACTAAAAATTGGTCCAGAATCACTAAGAAAAAACTTTACTTTTTCAAAAACAAAAAAATGAGGGGTCAAAATCGAAAGTTACTATCCTCGCATGCTTTAGGCGAGATCAGAATCGGATTCCTCGTCAAAAAGTGATTCAGAATCACTTGGAAAAAACTTTACTTTTTTTATGCGAAATATTCAGAGGTCAAAATCGAAAGTTACTATCCCCGCATGCTTTAGGCGAGATCAGAATCGGATTCCTCGTCAAAAAGTGATTCAGAATCACTTGGAAAAAACTTTACTTTTTTTGATGCGAAATATTCATTGGCCAAAATTGGTCAAAATCGAAAGTTACTATCCCCGCATGCTTTTGGTGAGGTCAGATTCGGATTCCTCGTTAAAAAGTAATTCGGAATCACTCGGATAAAACTTTACTTTTTTTGATGCAAAATATTCATTGGTCAAAATCGAAAATTACTATCCCCGCATTCTTAGACGAGGTCAGATTCGGATGCCTCGTTAAAAAAATGATTCGGAATCACTTGGAAAAATCTTTACTTTTTTAATGCAAAATATTCAGGTGGCAAAATCGAAAGTTACTATCCCCGCGTGCTTTAGGCGAGGTCAGAATTGGATTCCTCGTTAAAAAGTCATTCGGAATTTTTAGCATGCGGGGATAGTACCTTTCCATTTTGACCAATTTTGACCAATGAATAATTTGCATAAAAAAAAGTAAATTTTCTCCCAAGTGATTCCGAATATCTTTTTAACGAGGAATCCGAATCTGACCTCGACAAAAGAATGCGGTGATAGTAATTTTCGGTATTGACCCCTGAATACTTTGCTTAAAAAGTAAAGTTTTTACCAGGTGATTCCGAATTACTTTTTAACGAGGAATCCGAATCTGACCTCACCTAAAGCATGCGGGGATAGTAACTTTCGATTTTGACCTATATTTTGCATCCAAAAATAGTAAAGTTTTTTCCAAGTGAATCCAAATCACTTTTTAACGAGGAATCCGAATCTGACCTCGCCTTAAGCATGCGGGGATAGTAACTTTCGATTTTGACCTCTGAATATTTTGCATAAAAAAAGTAAAGTTTTTTCCAAGTGATTCTGAATCACTTTTTGACGAGGAATCCGATTCTGATCTCGCCTAAAGCATGCGGGGATAGTAACTTTCGATTTTGACCCCTCATTTTTTTGTTTTTGAAAAAGTAAAGTTTTTTCTTCGTGATTCTGGACCAATTTTTAGTGAGGAATCCGAATCTGACCTCGCCTGGAGCGTGCGGGGATAGTAACTTTCGATTTTGACCCCCTACATCGCTATTTTTGGCCCAAACCTCAAAATACTTGGTTGGTAGTCTTTTGGGGTCGAACTGAGTCGATTTCAATAATAAAATATTTTTTTCGCACTTTTGACCGTTTTGACCCACTGTGCAATGGATTCCTCGTTCGGAGAGCAATCCGTTGGTGGGGTCACACGTTTGGTTCGAGTCCCATTTAACGACTCTGGAGCTCAAAACGCGTCCTGGATTTGGACCGCCTCCACCGGTCTTCTGGCCCACTGTGCGGCGGCACTTTCAAAGTCGGGCCGACTCGTCTCCGACTCGGAGTGACCGGAGTGACCCGAGGAAACTTGGAAGCAGAGGCGGGGGTCGTGTTCGGGTCGGCGGTGAAACGCCTCCAGAGTCGTCGCCTGCCTTTTTTTTAAAGTCACCGTCGCCAGAAAAAAAAAAAAAAACAAGGACCACTAGGGAGTTTGAGAATCGGGAAAACTCGGAAGTTGACCCCTAGAAAGTGCACCGTGGTCTGGAGTCACAGCCGCGTGTTCCGGGCCCTGCAGCCAACCTGCAACGCCCTGCAACGCCCTGCAACGGCGGGTTCGGGTTACGGCTGCCAATACTGAGCCCGCTAAGCGAGCACGCTTTGCAACGCTCTGCGACGCTCTGCGTGGGCGTGCGAGTGCAGGCCGACACAACGCCACGCTCCGCCACGCCCGCCACGCCCCGCCACGTTCACACGACATGGAACACTTTCACTCTGCACTTGGACAGGGCGCTGAGATAAGGTTCAAGGCAGCCGCGTGGGTAAAGTCACAGTTTCCCAGCATTAAGGTCGCAAGTTCGAATCCCGTATGAGTCTTTGAAAAATTCGACAGGGTGATTTGCATGCATGCATGCAAATCACCCTGTCGAATTTTTCAAAGACTGGACCATGGAAACGTGCAAACGAGTTCATCCTTGAAACTTCAGACTCACGATCGAGTCCTCGCAGTAGTTCCCTTAACTTTTCAGGGCTTGAAATCTAGAAACGAGCTTTTGAAACTCTAAGTGCGGGGGGCCTTTTTATCTCATGGTCATTTCCAGACCGTTTGCGAATTCTTAGTCCTGATCTGGAGCAGTGGAGCGCATAGCAGGACAGGCAAGGCGTGCTGAACCAGACCTTCGCATGTGAAGCATGCACTGTGAAACCGAGGCGGGCGGCAAGGCGAGGCGGCTTGCTCTGGAACAAAGGCTGATCCACCATCGGGGAAATCACAAGCCTGACATTAATTTCTCCAGGGCAGCAGCGATTTTTTTTGCCCCGACTGAGAGGATGATTCGCTCAGGAGACTTGGAGATCCAGTGCAAGTAGGCATCCATCAGATGTTCCAGTACAATGCCCGGACCATACACTCGGAACTCCGTTCTCTAGGTCGGGATTGTTCCAGCCAGCGAGAGCAGAGCGCGATACAAAATGCTTTCCATTTCATTGAGAGTTCAGTCGCTTCCCAACAAACTGCAATTTTTTTAAAAAATACGCTAATTACTTTATTGGAGTCGTTAACTTCGTTCAAAAAAAAGCTTATTTTTTTTCGGAGAGCGCTGCGGCTTTCTTCCGTAAAAGCAAAGTAAACCACACGCTCCCTTTTCGCGAGCGCTGCTTGGAAAGCCGGCGCACCGAGAGCCCGCTTTCATTGACACCTTCTAATTCGTGATTAGCATGCCTACGCGTGCCGCTGCCGTGCTGCCGTCCGCGGCCACGGTGCGTGCTGCGGGTGCAGGCTTTTGCCCTGCTTTTGCAGTGCAGGCTTGCGAGGGAGGCGAGACGCTGCACCTTACATTTTCACTTTTCGAAAGCAGTCAAAACACACTCGGGACTGGTTTACGGGGAAAGACAAAAAGTCGCCAAAGCCAAGCACCGCGCCAAATCCGAAAAAAAAAACAACAACAAAAAACATCAGCAAAGCGGAAGCGCCGCGCCATATTTTATGCTAGAGTAACCTACACAGGAAGAAAAAAAAAATCAAAAAAGTGGTTAGTGTTAATTAATAAGGCTGGCGTATCTACGTAATGGTGTGGTTGCCTGGCCACCGCAGACTGGCTCAATCAACCCGATAGCGCGAGGCACGAGCCACGGGGAGATGAACTACACTGAAAGAGGAACTTCTAACAGTGTATGAGAAGGCGTGTACACACCGACGCGCAGGTGCGCTGACTGGGGCATAGGGATCCTTTGGAAGACGTCCATGCATTTCCCGCTGGGCGGCAAAGTCGGCACTGAATGCCCGGCCAAGCCGCCAAAGAAAGCGGGGCAATGACACACACACACACACACACACACACACACACACACACACACACACACACACGTCGGAACCATTTTTCGTGTGTGCTCGCTACAAATTGAGGGACACCGCACCGCCGCCAGTGCACCGCCTCCTTCCCCACCTGACCCAATATCGTGGGCAAGTCACACTATAAAAGCCGACCGCCGGCCGACACAGGTATAGTACAAGCGACGCGGCGGTGGTCTGCGATTCCCTCGCCTACAAACTCGGTGATGGCTGAGTTGTTGTTGTTGAATCAGCAGACTCACAGTCCAGTGCGTCCAGTGACGCACAGCAGCGAAGCTTAGCGAAGCCCCGGCGAAGCCCAAAGCAGAGAAAGCGCCAATATGAATATTCGCTGCAGGCCTCTTTCAGAACGGAAGAAAAAAAAAAGTGTATGAAAACGGCGTGATCCTGTTTGCGTGCTGGCTCGCTACAGTTTACGCGTTTGCTAGCCGCAAACGGTCAGGCAGGCCAGCAGACGGAGGAGGAGAAGAAGAAGAAGAAGAAGAAGAAGAAGAAGAAGAAGAAGAAGAAGAAGAAGAAGAAGAAGAAGAAGAAGAAGAAGAAGAAGGAGGAGGAGGAAAACAGCAGGGGGCCTCCTCGACAATACGGCCTCACCTTTACCTGCAGTTACCTGGTGTTACCTGCAGAACGGCATTAGCCATACCAGCACTGACCAGCCACGCAGCCTGACCTATACATTGTGTACACGCAGTGAATCACCCGCAATTGCTCCATTCGGGGGCGCCGGCAGGCCTACCTGCGACTTGACTTGACTGTGGACCATGACTGGGCGCAACACCAGGTGGACTCAATGAGCACAGTGATTCGAATGCAATGCCTCCAAGTCTTTTCTGCAAACAAGACAGTAGTAAGGATGCCCCATTTTTATCCCGCGTTCTAACATGCCCTAACCTACGCTAACCTTCAGCGAGGATGGCCAACCAAAATGGCGCGTGTTAGAATGGGGCGTCTATACTACTGCAGAGGCGGCACGGGGTCTGTGGGGCGGAGAGCCCGCTGGATGCTAATTTTGAAACATGTTTTGATGCTCCTCCGGGCGGCGTAACGGGACAGGCATTTTGGTTGCCCCCTGATCGCCACCTGGTTGCCAGGGCAACGGAAGCCATTCATTACTAAGCACCCTTGTCTGACCCTGACACACCTGCAAAGGGTAAAAGGGCTACAAGGCTGCAGCCACAGGGCCCTAAGGGGCCGGCAACCCTTTCGGGGACGGCAGTTCACACTTCTCGGAACGCACAATAAACAGACAGCACGATAAGGAAAACTCAAAAAACCCGAGAGATTTAAAAACGAATTCACTGCCCTTGGGTGCGTCCCGGCCGTTCCGCTGGGGCTGTTGTGACCCCAATCAAGGAAGCGCGTAACAACACAGTAAAAAGAGGTGAAAAACGACGACATCCAAGTTTGGGAAAGAAGCATCTTCCGAGGGTAATCAGACTCATGAGGTGCGTGAGGTGCACGCTTGCTCGTCTCCAGGTCACTGGAGCAAGCCTCGGGACACGTACTCGGTCAGATGGAACCAAACCGGCATGTGTGCGTGTGTGTGCGTGTGTGCGTGTGTGAGCTGTGTGTGCGTGTGAGTGCGCTAATGCTCGTGAGATACCAACAGACGGACGAACAGACGGACGAGCGGACAAGTGCACCGCCGGACTTCTCTATGGATGAGATGAAACGAGATAGGGACCGTCCGGCCAGGTACCGCGTCGTGACAGCTTATACACACAGCCCGGCTTTCACAACAGGAAATGTTTCTTCATTTCATTCGACAAAATGTAGCCGCGTTCAAATGCTTCTTGCTCGTGTGTCATTTCGCCTAATTCGCGAGAAGCTCGTGTGCACACGGTGTGTCGGCAACGTCTTCGCCCCTCGCTTGGGAAAAAAGTGAATGAGATGTTGGGTAACCCGTGTAGTGCAGTGGTCACGGCGCGCACTACGCTACGCCCACACGAGAAGATCCTCGCTGAGAAAAGCACATCGCGAATTTCACAGAACGGCCTTTTGAACATGAGCTTTCTAGCACAGCGGCTTACGCAAAACACGTGTTCAGCTAAATTCCGAATCAGGAGCAGTTTGCCAGTCGCAGTTTCGGATTGGTTGTTCCTTCAGTGGCTCCTGCTGGCCATGGTGAAGGCCGTGAATGGCGGCAAGGACGAGTTCACCATTCACCACGCCGATGACCAGCCGTCGAAGCCACTCTCACTCGCACTGGGTGGATCTTTTGTGACGGAGGCGCCCACGGTGAGGCGCTCCGACCAAAAAGAAGCCTTCAATCGACAGGCCGGCCGGACCGTGCAGTCTGCAGTGTCCGTGCAAAGCGCGCCATCACGCACTGAGAAAGAAAGGGTCAGGACCATGACGGCAATTTTGGGCGAGCTTTACCATCTAGATTGAGGTGAGGGAAGGCCTCAATCGACCAATTTTGAGTAGTATGGCAAGTTTCCTCGCCCGAATTTCGGGGAGAGACACCATTTGGTTTCGACGTAGCATCACCCAAATTTGAGTGAAACAAAAATCCACATCCAAACTCGCCCAATTTATGGCGATGATCACAACTCTTTCATTGTCAATGGCTGGAAAACAGTCTCAACACTTGTTGCAGTTTTCAAACGCATGGTGTTCAAAGTTTTCCAAAAAAAAAAATTTCCAAGAGCTGGACATCTTTTTTGCCCTTATGTGGGTACTAAGCATTAATTACCGATGAATCTGGCATTGGACTTGAACCTTACCGTTAACACGGACAGATGCATTCTGCGCTCGGGCGGTATCCTGGATGGCAACACTTGCTGGCTCTCTCACTCCACCCACACTCACACACACTCGGTGCACTCACACTCTCACTGACACAAGCACAGCACTGGTCGTGTTTTAATCCAACGGTCACTTGAATCGCGTCTGACACCAGGACGACATAGTCGCGACGAGCCGAGCCGAGCCAAGCCGAGCCGGGCAGGTCGTGGCGCGTGGGGTCGAGTCGAGCCGAGCCGGTCGGGCGGTGGGCTTGACTGGCGCAACGGAGTGAGTCTCAGGGCGCTCGCTGGGGAACTGCTGAAGACGCCGCAAGACGCCGACGCCGCCAGCCAGCGGCACCGCACAGCCAGGGCAGCCACCGCTCGGCCAGGGGGTGGGGGCGGCTGGGCGGCGCGGCACGGCGCGGCACGGCGCGGCACGCCACGACAGGTTGCGTTAGCCGCGGGCCGCACAGTGGGCCAGAACACCGGTGGAGGCGGCCAAAACTCTAGACGCGTTTTGAGCTCCAGAGTGGCTAAACAGGCCTCGAACCGCACGTGTGACCCCACCAATGGATTCCTCGTTCGGAGAGCAATCCCTTGGTGGGGTCACACGTTCGGTTCGAGTCCCATTTAGCGGCTCTGGAGCTCAAAACGCGTCTGGAGTTTTGGCCGCCTCCACCGGTCTTCTGGCCCACTGTGGGCCGCCGCCGCTCACCAGTAAGTGCACACATCTCCAGAATCCCAGCTCCCGGCTGCTTGCTGATTTCGCACGCCTGCTCGCTCCGTGACATTTTGCCGCGTTTTGCCACCCTCGATCTTCGAGCCTCGATCTTCGAGTCTCGATCCGGGAGGCGAGGGGCGATGTAAAACCGGCGTTAAGTTAATAGAGTACACTCCGCTTCAAGACTGCCGACTCCAGTGAGTGCCAAGGCTGCACTGGGAACACTAGATTCTGACTCGTGAGTGTGATTTTGGTCATTTAAGGCTTAAATATCACCCAATTTCATGGCACAGACTTGTAGTCACAATTTGAATGTGAGAAGCTTGAAAGGAACTGAAGAAAACAACATCCTCGAGCGTAACTATTTGCTAAACTCAAGCACACAGTTGCGCTTTAGTTTTACCACTGAGTGTTTGGTGTTTGCACGGTCCATCCAGGGACAACCCCCCCCCCCAGCCGGTTACGTCTCGCCCACGCCGCGGCACGGCAGTGTGGCTGCAGGGCCATGTCGGACTCATCTGCCGGCCTGTCCGGGTGAGAGTGGTCCAGGCCAGCAGCAAAAACAACAACAACAACAGCAGGCTGCTGCGTATGGCACGGAGAAAGGACAACCGGAATCATGTACAAATACAGCGGCGACTCCCACTCGCGGAACAACGGGAGCGCCGCCGAGGTGCTGACCCCGGGCACAGTGGGCCAGAAGACCGGTGGAGGCGGCCGGAACTCTAGACGCGTTTTGAGCTCCAGAGTCGCTAAACAGGACTCGAACCGAACGTGTGACCCCACCAATGGATTGCTCTCCGAACGAGGAATCCATCCGTTCGGTTCGAGTCCCATTGTAGCTACTCTGGAGCATAAAACACGTTGACTGACACTGCCCCAAATGCATGCCAATGGACCCACGCAAAAAAAAATCATGTCGAGTGAATCATTTGGGTGAATCTCCTTTCGAACATTTCGTCGTCGGGAAAACAAATTACGCAAGGGGTGCTGCTGCCTGATGAGGCCGCGAGCAGCACTCGGACGGGCTGCGGGTCAGGACGCGCGGCCACGTTCGCGCGCATGTCTGTGTGCGTGTGTGTGTGCATGTATTTACCTCTCTCTCTCATCGCGTGATCCGTGGGCTGCAACCTGAGGCGCCCCTTGGCAGGTCGACGCGCACGAGGTCCCCGTCGGTCCCCGCCGGTCCCCGCGGCGGCGGCCGAACCTAACCGGCTCCATGCCGCAGCGTGCCGCACAGTGGGCCAGAAGCCGGTGGAGGCGGCCAAATCTCTAGACGCGTTTTGAGCTCCAGGGTCGCTGAATGGGACTCGAACCTTACGTGTGACCCCATCAATGGATTCCTCGTGAGGAGAGCAATCCATTGGTGGGGTCGCACGTTCGGTTCGAGTCCCATTTAGCGACTCTGGAGCTCAAAACGCGTCTGGAGTTTTGGCCGCTTCTACTAGCCTTCTGGCCCACTGTGCGCGGCCAGCAGAAGGTGGCGTGTCGCTCTCGGAGCACGCCCTGTTCCCCCAGACCTCCTAGACTAGACCCTGGCCGTTTCGGTCGCGCGGAGACAGGCACCGCAGGCGGGGGCGTCGAAGGCGAGGCACGCGATCCGCCAACACCCTACCCGAATCCGAGCGAGTGTTTTTGTGGGATGAAAAAAAAAGGAGTCAAATCGGGCAACAACTGGTACCCACTGTGAAAAAAAAAAGGAGATCCAGTTGGTTGTCTTGCGCCGCCGCCGCGGTGGTGCTTCCTCATGTCGCAAGGATTCCGCGCCGTGTTGGTTCCATTTTCGCTTTTAGCAGTTGGCGATGAAGTGGCGGCACGGCGCGGCACCCCAGAAGACCGGCGGGGGCGGTCAAAACCCCGGACGCGTTTTGAGAGCCAGAGTCGCTAAATGGGGTCCGAACCGAACGTGTGACCCCACCAATGGATTGCTCTCAGAACACTGTTAAAAAAAATATGAAAATTCAGACTGATTTCGTCTTACTTGGTGGTCTGAATCGTAAATTCATAAAATGGTACGAATATTAAGACCAACTGTCTGAAAAGTGTGACCTGATGTCTGAAATTTGAATTTAGACTAGCAAGTCTGAATATTTAGAGCGATGGCTATCAAGTTTTGTACATTGTCGTCCGAAAACTAAATTCATACTTGTGAAATCGGAAAACGAGTGAAAAAAACCCGTCCCCTTTGTACATTTTTCGATTTTCTCAGAACTTTTATCAATACTACTGTTGTATTTCAAATAATATTTACGTTTAGTGCCGTAAAAGCATAGAGAATGTTTCAGAGCTCCGAAATGGACACTTATTGCTCTATCCGCTAGGTGGCGCTAGTGTCGCATGGATGATCTTTTGGAGCTAAAATTGCCTCTTGAAGGCGAAATCGCGAATATTTTGTTACAAACTTATTCCAAGTGATTGTCTAAAAGGGCATGAGCGCACCAAAGCAAGATTCAGGTTAATAAGTGCAGTATAAGCTAAATAACAAAGAATACAATTTCACTCTCGCGCATGGCCACGGGTCGGTGCGTGGTTGGGCTAAGGCCGCTCTCTCTCGCAATTCAGCAGTCACCTCTAGCCTCTTCTCTTCCTTTGCAAGAAGGAGCCTGCTGCCGTGCACTTAATTTTTGAGCCGGGACGATCCGCTGAGCGTCTGCGATAAACCGATGGCAAAAGTTCGCCGATTTGAGCTCTACTCTACAGAGTGGCATTGTTTAGTGCGACTGTTCATATTCTTCGTACAACTTGGTCTGATAAAATAGACCGACTGGTATCATTTTTCATACAACATGTTGATCTGAAAATTCAGACTAACGTCGTCAGAAACTTTCAGACCGCGAAGTATGAAAGTTTTGGTATGAAAATTCAGACTGAATGTAAGTAAATCGACTTCTTACAAAAAATTATGAATTTTCAGTAAATTTTTTTAACAGTGAACGAGGAATCCATTGGTGGGGTCACACGCTCGGTTCGAGTCCCATTTAGCGACTCTGGAGCTCAAAACGCGTCTAGAGTGTTGGCCGCCGGCGCCGGCCTTCTGGCCCGCAGTGCGGCGCGGGCCAAGTCGCGGACGCCGCGGACCCACCCACGACGCGACCCGCGCCACCCGCCACTTTCACGAGCCGGACTGGAGTACGTCACCAGTGCCCCGATCCGTCGGCCATAACTCGGGCCCCATTTACACTACACGAAGGCAGGCCTGCCCGAATTCGTTTGGTTTATCCCCAGGAGACAGAGACGTTTTGAAGAAATTTAGAATCCCCGTCGTGGAGAAAGGGGCGTGTGCCTTGCAATGACACCCAGCCGAGCAGGAGAAGGCCGCCGTCCTTGACTGGGGCCAGTCGTCAGACAGACAGACAGACAGACAGACAGACAGACAGACAGACAGACAGACAGACAGCTCATCTGTACGACTCAGTCTTCAAGACAGCCGTCATTCAGCCGTTTCCAAATCGAACCATCGAACGAAAGCGACCGTCATATTGTCTGGCATGTGAAAGGATGCCCACACTAATTAACTCATCCACCCTGTGGCAGTGGCAGCAAGGTGGCAGCAGGGTGGCAGCACTGCCACCTCTGCCCTCTGCGAGTGAGAACGAAAGTGCCGGACGGGCCAGTGCCTTCGTTTCAGTTTTGGAGGGAAACGTCAGGGAGTTTGAAGAAAACGAAGGAAACTTTGGCCGTCTGCCGTCCACAGCCGTTCTAGTCCTCAACCACGCAATGCTTGTTTTAAGATTTTTTAAAAAATCTATAGAGGGCTATCTGCGGGCTTACTAAAGTTTTTTGGGCGATGATACCTCTACTTTATTTTCCCCTTTCTCACTGAGTAGGCAACGGGACTGGCTGTGTATCACCTGCCTCTCTCTTCCCCTGTCCTTCATCGGCGGTGACGATTTGACAACATCTCTCATCACGCGGACATAAATCACGGGAGGAAGAGAAACGGTCGCAAAGAAAATCCGCAGCAGATTGCGAACGCGGAAAGGGTGTGTCATTCCACAAAGCGATAAATTGTTCGAATGAAAAGTCTGCTTATTCTGTCCCCCCCCTCTCTCTCGATTATTTCATTGTAATGCATCCCACTCATCGGCGAAGCGGCAGTCGCTGTTGCTTTCTCGTCGCATTCGACGTGATTCTTTACGTTCCCGCATGTTTAACACACACACACACACACACACACACACACACACGCACGAAGAGAGGTTGCCACGAAAACGGAGACCTCAACGCGCGGCAGAGCGAGAGACCGCCACGCGTGGGCAGTGCGCGGGGAAAATCGGGAGAAATGCCGAAAAAAAGTCTGTCCCTGATGATTACCCTGATGATACGTCCCTCTTCTTTGAACACCTTGATGCGCCCTTTTCTCTAGGATTCGGCTAATTAGCAGGGGAGCAAAAAATACAAACCCAACAGCGACTGCCCGTCGTGATCCCGATGAACGGAGAAAAGAGAGGATCACTGTAATTCAGCGTGCCCTCTGCCTGCTACTCCGACCGTTTGCGTAAGTGATTCCTTGTGTAATCTCTATAATTGCTCCGCGCGCGTGTGTGTGAGTTTTTTTTTTTGTAAGTTTGTGTGTGTGAACTGTGCGGCGCCTCGTTTTCAGATCAAGGACGACGTACTGATCTATCTTGACCAATCAAAGCAAACAAGAACAAATATGGATCGAACGATTGTGTTCGTTTATTGACGATCCTTGCTGAATTAAATTAAAAACTAAAACTAAAAATAAATTAAAAATAAATTTGCTTAAATAAAATAAAATTTGCGGCCGTACTGCGTGTACCCGTGTACCTACACAGAGTGTGTGCTTATTGGTTCCTTTTACTGCCGCCCGTGACTGCACCCCTGGAAGCCGCACAGTGGGCCGCCATACAGCAGCGGTATGAAATGTCAGACGCGTCTGTCTGTCTGTCTGTCTGTCTGTCTGTCTGTCCGTCCGTCGCCGCCTTTCCCTGGCTTGCGATTGGCCGCTTCACTCCTGCACTGCAGAAAGAGTCTCGATGGCTGCTGAATCGGTACGCACCAGCATCGGCCCCGCCGGCCCGCCGCGGCCCGCCGGCCAGTGTGCATCTGATTACAGATTGCAACGCCTGGGGCTTTCTCTGAGGCTCTCTCATGCCGTCAGAAACAATTTCAAGAGAGATTGCCGCAGTATTGTATCAACTGTTTTCAAGTTTTTTAAAAAAGAGAGGGGAAATTATTGCTTTACTTTGAGATCCGACCACATAGATAAGGTAAAATTTTATAAACACTTAAGCGTATGGAAATATATAGTCCCCATGTATTCTGTTGTACATAGTTTACTATGAATATCTCAATATTTATGGGCATTTGGCCATTGAAAGTACATACACATTTAGCGCGTAAAGACGCTTTACCAGTGGACGTGGTCACTCCTGCCCCATTTGACCCTCCCACCGCCTCCTACACGTTTGCAAAACGTCTCCGCGCTGCCGCGCGTTGCCGCCACTGGCCCACCGCCTTGATAAAGTACCAATTGCCGGCCGCTGCCTTTTTCTCACGGGCAGCCCAGCCGGCTGGATCGCCGCCCAGATAGCGAGGTGAGAGCAGGGAAGTAACATCGTTGCAAAACGAGACGTGCAATCAGTCTCGTATTGACTGGGGCCACCGTGGGAGGGCGGCCAAAACTCTAGACGCGTTTCGAGCTCCAGAGTCGCTAAACAGGTCTAGAACCGAACGTGTGACCCCACCAATGGATTCCTCGTTCGGAGAGCAATCCATTGGTGGGGTCACACGTTCGGTTCGAGTCCCATCCAGCGACTCTGGAGCTCAAAACGCGTCCGGGATTTTGGCCGCCTCCGCCGGTCTTCTGGCCCACTGTGCGTCTTCTCCTAGTGTCGTCTGCTTCCGGAGCAGTAAATCCGCCTTTATACGAGCTGTAAAACGCCGCCAATTAGTCGGACGAGTCCGGCGGCCCGACGGGTGATTACCGAAGCGTGTCGCAACACTCGGCGACGCGCCGCGACGCGCCGCGACGCGCGACGGCTCGGCGATGCCACCGGCCGTCTCCAGTTTTGCCGATACGAGGAGAAAGTTATTGCATGTGTAGGTACAAGGTGTGTGGCAAGGCTCCCAATGGGCTTTTATGTTACTGCCAATGCCCCCGTGAGTCTCACCTCCGCGTTTTGTGCGTATAAGTTGCACATGAGAAAAAGAGGGGTACTGTTTAAAACTGACGGGGTACTGATGCCGCACGCAGCGGCGTCTCTGTACCTCCCTACGATTTTATTTCCTCCCAAAAGTGACGTGTACACAGCCATGAAGAGGTCTCATCGTCGAAAACTAGTTGCTTTTCCTTGGTGTTTTTCTTCTTTTTGCAGTGCAGTGTGGAAGGAAAAAAAACGGTGCAGTAACCGGCGAGGCAGGCGTCGGGCTCGTCGCGTGGGGTCATTGTCGTGGTGCGCTTCTCACGGAAACCGCTTCCCGCGGATGACATGACGGCACTTTGGTGAAACGGAACTAGTTATGCGTCGGGACGTCCCAGAGTGTGCCAGAAGACTGGTGAAGGCGGTCGAAATCCCGGACGCATTTTGAACTCCAGAGTCGTTAAACGACACTCGAACGAACGTGTGACCCCACCAATGGATTGCTCTCCGAACAAGGAATCCATTGGTGGGGTCCAGTTCGAGACCTGTTTAGCAACTCTGGAGCTCAAAATTCACCAAAGTGACGTAAGATTTTCATGCACACTGATTACTGAATTTTTAAACTTATAAAGAGAATATATCAGTGGTTCTCAACCTTAGGGTCGCGACCCCAAGTGGGGTCGCGAAAAAATTTTAAGGGGTCGCGGCGAGGTAGCTGGGGTCGTGTTTTGGGCCGATTTTAAGCAGCCACTGCGTCTGATCCGAGGCGGGCATTTTGCTCCCTCAACGGGCAATTGGTCTTTGGACCTTCCTTTAGCATGCCTCTGTTACGGAGTGCGATTATCAGTCTTAGTTTGGGAGCAGTATTGTCTCAAAGTTGGCCAAAACGCTCAGAAATGTCTTTAAAAATCATGTTTTGGGTCGATTTTAAGCAGCCACTGCGTCTGATCCAAGGCGGGCATTTTGCTCCCTCAACAGGCAATTGGTCTTTGGACCTTCTTTTAGCATGCCTCTGTTACGGAGTGTGATTATCAGTCTTAGTTTGGGAGCAGTATTGTCTCAAAGTTGGCCGAAACGCCCAGAGATGTCTTTGAAAATTCGTTGTGCCTGTTTTGGTCAACTTTGAGACAATACTGCTCCCAAACTAAGACTGATAATCGCATTCCGTAACAGAGGCATGCTAAAGGAAGGTCCAAGGAACAATTGCCCGTTGAGGGAGCAAAATGCCCGCCTTGGATCAGACGCAGTGGCTGCTTAAAATCGACCCAAAACATGATTTTTAAAGACATTTCTGAGCGTTTTGGCCAACTTTGAGACAATACTGCTCCCAAACTAAGACTGATAATCGCACTCCGTAACAGAGGCATGCTAAAGGAAGGTCCAAAGACCAATTGCCCGTTGAAGGAGCAAAATGCCCGCCTTGGATCAGACGCAGTGGCTGCTTAAAATCGACCCAAAACATGATTTTTTAAAGACATTTCTGAGCGTTTTGGCCAACTTTGAGACAATACTGCTCCCAAACTAAGACTGATAATCACACTCCGTAACAGAGGCATGCTAAAGGAAGGTCCAAGGAACAATTGCCCGTTGAGGGAGCAAAATGCCCGCCTTGGATCAGACGCAGTGGCTGCTTAAAATCGACCCAAAACATGATTTTTTAAAGACATTTCTGAGCGTTTTGGCCAACTTTGAGACAATACTGCTCCCAAACTAAGACTGATAATTGCACTCCGTAACAGAGGCATGCTAAAGGAAGGTCCAAAGACCAATTGCCCGTTGAGGGAGCAAAATGCCCGCCTCGGATCAAACGCAGTGGCATGCTAAAGGAGGGGTCCCGTGGGGTCGCGAAACTTTTCCTGGGGGTCGCGGAAATTTTTGGCTACAAATTTGGGGTCGCGAGCCGAGAAAGGTTGAGAACCGCTGGAATATATATTGCTGACTCCGCCAGGTTTCTTTTCTAAATTTTAATTTTTACCCCTTTTAATTATTTGATTTCATTTTGTTTCGTTTAGGACTAGGAAGGCAACATCATTGCCCCGGCCTCATGGTGATGATGCCTGGGCTTTTATTGCTTGGGCCCCTCTGCACGTCTGGAGGCCCAAGGCACCGAATGTTGTCACACCAATGGTCAAGAAAAGAGGTGCGAGGGAGATAGGTAGAGAGAGAGGCACAAAGGCGAAGAAGAAAGGCACCGACTACACCTAGCATTACGTTCTTCACCTCGCCGCCCTCGCTAACACACACAAATCACTTCGCCGAATCTAGCAATGTCTGCTCGAAATGATGATCGCACACAGCCCGTGGTTGCCGCACTGCCAGCAGTGTGCCAGCAGTGCAAGGCTCCGCGTCAAAAGGTCACGCGCGAAAAAAAAAATAATATGAAAAACGACATGACAAGTGCGATGAAGAAATTGAATGCGCACTCTTTTGTCGATCGCCTTTGTCCGTCGCGACCTTTCGACACGTGTTTGTTGTGTCGTGTCGAAACCGTTCCACAGTGGGCCAGAAGACCGGGGCAGTCGGCCAAAATTGTAAACGCGTTTTGGGCTCTAGAGTCGGTAAACAGTACTCGAACCGAACGTGTGACCCCACCAATGGATTGCTCTCCGAACGAGGATTCCATTGGTGGGGTCACACGTTCGTTTCGTGTTCTGTTTAGTGACTCTGGAGCTCGAAACGCGTCCAGAATTTTGGCCACCACCACAGTCTTCTGGCCCACTGTGCGGCTTCAATTTGGCCAAGTTCGGCGGCCAGGTCCTTCGTCTCGTCGATTCCTTGCAGTGTAGGCTGCGCAACTTGGTGCACTGCACGCGGACGCGTACGTGGGACGCATTTCTGGCAACGAGGTGGCCTATTTTGCCAGTGGAGCGTCGAACCCATCCGACAAAACCCGCTAAAAATATGCCCACAAAAAATGTTTTGCGACGTAAAATCCGAGAGAGAAAATGGCAGTCGTTCTGGCTCGCCACCACACTGCGGAGACTTTCCCGCTCTTTTTTTACAGTGGTGCCCAAACTCCTTTCCAGGATGTGAGTGCGACAGGGATGGCCCGGTCCGGTCCGGTCGGAGCGTCTCGACTTTGTCGCTTCGTGGGAGAGAGATAAAATAAAGAAGGTCTCATCGGCCCCGCATTAGAAAGGGGTTCACGGGTCTCACTCTCGACTGTGGACAGATTCCGAGGGTCGCTCTGTCTCCCTCACACCCAGACGGGACGCTCATGGGTGAGAGAGAGACAGAACGACTACTCGGAATCAGTCTGGCCGACTGGCGGCAACGAGCTAACAAGGGGCACCGAGCCACCGACTGCACTGTTAGAAACAATCAAATCACTCTCTCTGGCTCTCAGTGTCTCAGTGACTCATTCGACAGCGTGAAAGAAACCCTCAGTCAGTTTTAACTCCACACTGAGAGAAAAAAACCCAACAAAAGTACACAAATTCCTGCATGGCAAATTTTTTCTTGTACTATTCACACTTTTCCTTACAGAGCGTTTGTTTTCATGATGTGGTAGAGGAAATTAATTCATAATTGTCCCCTTTATCTCGCCCGCCGCAGTGCACCCACCCTGTGACACCAGCACACGGATACACGGACGGGCTGTTGACTTTATGCAACAGACCGATGCACCTGTGTGGCGCTTCGGGCGCTTCGGGCGCCTCCAGCACGACACCGTGAAGACACGCCGCAGACCACCGGCAGGACATACAAGGACGGAACCGTAACACCCACGGGATTGCCCGTCTGCCTGCCCGTCTGTCTGTCCATCTGTCCATCTGTCTGTCTGTCCATCTGTCTGTCCGTCCGTCTGTCCGTCTGTCTGCCGGACGCAGGCCAAGATGTCATTATATCACTTTGACCACCGCACCTGTGCCTTACCATTCCTCCAACCAGGCACTAAAAAAAAACATTTTTTTTCCATCTTTGACTTTTTAAAACTTTTTTAACCCTTCAAACTTTTCTCAACTTCAGTTTATTTCAACTTAATTTTTTTCATCCCCTAATTTTTTTAACTTTAATTTTTTCATAACTAAATTTTCTTCAACTCTTAATTTTTTCATAACTAAATTTTCTTCAACTCTTAATTTTTTCAACTCACAATTTTTTAAACTCTTCATGTTTTTAGCTCTTAACTTTTTTCAACTCTTGATTTTTTTCGAGTCTTGATTTTTTTCGAGTCTTAATTTTTTTTTACTCTTAATTTTTTTCAAATCTTAATTTTTTTTTTAACTTTAATTTTGTTTTGGTTTTAGAAATTGGAGGATGGAGTAAGTGGTGACAGACGTGAGCTCGCTGCCGGGAGGACGACGTCGAGGACGACGAGGATGAGCACGACGAGCTCAGGGCGCGGAGTGCCATTGCCGTTTCGGAATGGGACCAGGATGTAACCGCGTCCCGTCCCGCCGCGTCCGTCGTGCTGTTGGTAATTTTTCGTGCAGCCCCTAAAGTGGGTCACGATATAAAAACGGGCTCACGGGCGCCGCGGCACTGCCGAAACGCTTTTTCGGAAACCAGTCCATTTATGCGATTGCCTCATCGGGTTCGCCTAATAGTATCAAAGAGGCGGCAGCAGCGCGGTAGAAAAAAAGGATTAAGCGAAAAGACGTCTTTTTTCGGCAGGGCAGCGACAACGGCGCAGCCATCCGAGTAAACTGCCCCGCGCGTGGCGGCGGGGCGGGGCGGGGCGTGGCGGGGCGGGGCGCAGTATCTGTGCGACAAATTTGTCGCCACAAAGGACACTGTGCGCGCGGTGCGTGGCGGGGCGGGGTGGGGCAGGCTAGTTCCATTCTCCAACGTGTGGCGGTGCGGCACGCTCCTACACTCCTAAACTTGCGGAGAAATGCCCTGATGCTCTCGGCACGACGAAGTGCTGTGCGACTCACAGTGTAGCCGGCCATCATTGCATCATGCGGCGCACCACACCGACGTGGCTCTGCCGCGGGGCACCGCAGGCGCCTCGCCTGATGCCTCGCCCCGCGCAGCGCCTTGCCGCGCCTCGCGGACGGATGTGTGTCTCTGTCTCGTCGAATTGCACCCCGCGATGACTGTTCTGGCCACGTTCCGAGCCCCGGCGGCCCGGCGCACAGTGGGCCAGAAGACCGGTGGAGGCGGACAAAACCCTACACGCGTTTTGAGCTCCAGAGTCGCTAAACAGGCCTCGAAACGAACGTGTGACCCCACCAATGGATTCCTCGTCCGGAGAGCAATCCATTGGTGGGGTCACACGTTCGCTTCGAGTCCCACGTAGCGACTCTGGAGCTCAAAACGCGTCTAGAGTTTTGTCCGCCTGCACCGGTCTTCTGGCCCACTGTGAGGCGGCCCGGCGGCCCGGCCATCGCCATTGTACGAACAGTCGAACACGCTTTCGAACCGTCAACCATGGGTGCGCCGCAATGCGCCGCGCACTGTGGGAAAAAATCACAGCAAATCCTGTAGTGATAGGTACAGCTGCCACTGTAGTTCAGAGTACAGGATTTACTGTACTTTTTTAACAGGATCTACTGTACTTTGTACGGGATTTACTGTACCACAGGAGTGGAGTACGGAATATCCTGTACCAGGTACAGTAGATACTGTAGCCAGGCACGGTAAATCCTGTGTTCTGAGCTACAGTAAATCCCGGCAAAAAAATTAACGGGATTCACTGTGGTTTTTTCGCACAGTGCGGTGTGCCATATGGGCGATCGTAAAATAATTGTTGGAGGATGTGTGCAGTGCAGTTTCACCGCAACTGTTGGTCTTACAGCCGGACCTACGGTCGGTCTGTCTGTCGGCCTGTCAGTCCTGGCTGCTCACAGTGGGCCAGAAGACCGGTGTAGGCGTGCCAAAATCCCCGACGCGTTTTGAGCTCCAGAGTCGCTGAACAGGGCTCGAACCGAACGTGTGACCCCATCAATGGATTCCTCGTTCGGAGAGCAATGTATTGGTGGGGTCACACGTTTGGTTCGACTCCCATTTAGCGACTCTGGAGCTCGAAACGCGTCCCGGGATTTCGGCCGCTCTTCTGGCTGGCCCACTGTATGGCGGTGGGCTGGAGCGCCTGGAGGGTAGGCCAACCCGCCGCGCTGCCGTGCTCGACGGGACTGCATCCGCCGCTCGACGAGTTTGCCGCGTTTTATTTTCCCTGCTTCCTTGTCGCGCCGGCCTTTCCAAATTCGCCATTTGAGCTTGCTACGGCCTTCGCCCCATGGGCCACCATGTGGCACGCGTAGAAAGTCCAGGACGGCGACGGCGACACAGCGGGGCTCAGAGTCCTTTCCGTCGCCCTGTCTCTCTCGCACTCACGGGGCGTCCCGTGTCGGTGCGGGCGGGGCAGAGCGACGAAAACGACTCTCGGAGCCGTGCGGTGCAGTGCGGTGCAGAGCGGTGCAGAGCCCAGGGCTCGGTGCGGGCAAGAACTAAACCCCTTACTTTATGGAGGCCAAGAGGCTTACGGTGGCGCGGCCCTGGAGAAATATCGGCGTGCGTCACTCGCGCCCTTTCCTCCAGGGATTCATCCAGGAGGTCTCCGAAGAGGCCCCCGAAGAGGTTCCCGGAGGCCGGGGCGCGTGTGCGCGCAAGCGCATGCACGATTAAACATCCCGCAGCGGCGAAAAGGCGCGTCGCGTGCCACCTGCCGGGACGCGAACCACGCTCCTCGCAGTCGCGGGGCACACAAATCCGTCACACTGCTACTCCCCCCCCTCTCTCTCTCAGTAGAGGACGATGCTTGAAGAATCGGCGTGCGGTAACGCGCTGGCCGACCAGGTTGGTTCCGAGCAGCGTCCGTCGCTCCGTCTCTCTCTCTCTCTCTCTCTCTCTCTCTCTCTCTCTCTCTCTCTCTCTCTCTCGCACTCGTCGGCCGTCCCGCAGGGTCCGCGGGGGTGCGAGAGAGACCGACCAGCCTTTGAGGAGGAAGAGGCTAATAACGGTCTGGCTGCCAATCAGCGCGGTCAATAAGAAATTGATTATCTCAACGGCGAGGCGGAGGGAAGGGGAGCCGCCGGGTCGAGGGGTTACCCGGCACAGTGGATTTGCCAAGACCGGCGCAGGCGGCCGAAACTCTAGACGCGTTTTGAGCTCCAGAGTCGCTAAATGGGACTCGAACCGGACATGTGACACCACCAATGGATTCCTCGTTCGGAAAGCAATCCGTGGGGTCACACGTTCGGTTTGAGTCCCACTTAGCGACTGTAGAACTCGAAACGCGTCCGGGGTTTTGGCCGCCTCCACCGGTCTTCTGGCCCACTGTGCGGGCCGACGCGGCCTGGAGCTGGACTTGCGTGCGGCCGTGCGGCCCGAGAAGCGTCCGAGTGACCCCTGGCCCTGGTTGCCTGGGCAGGCCTGGGCAGGCCTGGGTTGTGCTGCAGCGCGTCAGTGCCTCGCGTCGTTGGCCAACACCGGGTGAACGGGAAGACGCCTCCGTTTGCAGCCAGAAGACCGGTGGAGGCGGCCACAATCCCGGACGCGTTTTGAGCTCCAGAGTCGCTAAATGAGACTCGAACCGAACGTGTGACCCCACCAATGGACTGCTCTCCGAACGAGGAATCCATTGGTGGAGTCACACGCTCTGTTCGAGTCCTGTTCAGCGACTCTGCAGCTCGAAACGCGTCCGGGATTTTGACCGCCTCCACCGGTCTTCTGGCAAAGCCACTGTGCGGCGGCGGCGGCAGGAGCGGGTGTGGTGTCCTGGCGCGCCGCGGTCAAGCGCTTTGGTCACCGGGGTCGTCCGCAAATGACGTAACACTCGCGGATGGCCATCGGAAAGCCGCAGGCAGCCAACGTCGCGGCGCCAAGTTACACTGCTGCCAACTTCATCGGGTCGTCCCCTCCCCCTCGGCGGCGTCCTGGCTGCCTGGGTGTGGGTGTGAGGTCGGTGCGACTGCTATATCGATGCGAGGCGGTCACCGCGGAATATCGCCGCCCCGTCTCTCTCGCACCTATGCGGCGCGTCCCGTGAGTGCGAGAGAGACAGACTGTTAGCTCATCGCGTCGACACTTGACCGAGCGGCCTCTGTCGGCGTGACCCTGCTGCCTGGGCTGCGGCGGCTGGACCGCGCCCCCCCCCCCTCCCCTCCCAGCTGGAGAAAGTAGCCGACCGTGCCTCATCCTCCCCCGCGGGGGTCCAACGGGTTCACTGCGTTGTCGGGTTCATCGGGGTCCCGCGTGTGGGTTCTACGGACCTGCCGCTTAGTCCCAGGGAGTCATGGTGCTCCAGAGTCGGCCAGCGCGGATACGCCACCCCTCTACCGCACCGGCCGGCCGCGAACAGACTGCGATCCGGTACACGCAAAATGCTTCCACTTGTTTGCTTTAGATGTCGACAGATGAGACAGTGAGCAGTGGGCCAGAAGACCGGTGGAGGCGGCCAAAATTCTAGACGCGTTTTGAGCTCCAGAGTCGTTATACAGGACTCGAACCGAACGTGACCCCACCAAGGATTCCTCGTTCGGAGAGAAATCCATTGGTGGGGTCACACGTTCGGTTCGAGTCCCATTTAGCAACTCTGGCTCTGGCGTTCAAAACGCGTCTAGGATTTTGGCCGCCTCCACTGGTCTTCTGGCCTACTGTGCAGTGACAACAATTACATGTCCTTTCCTGATATCTTTTTTTTTTTGCGAAAACGTTTGCAGTGTCCCGGTCACCTGTGTCCAAAACACAAACAGTAAGTAACTTTCTCGAACTGTATCCATCCAGTCCGGCCGGCCGGGTCCGCCTCGTCGTCTGCTGCATCCTCTTCTCGATTTTTTTAAATTCGTTCCCCCCTTTTTTCTTTCTTTTTTCCCTTCCCTCTCTCATTTCACTTTTACGGTGCTGATGACTACCGGCGAGGCGCGCGCGTGGGCCCGTCCGTCTGTCTCGCTCGCACCGCCGGCAACGACACTGGAAGAAAGGGACCGACAGCCAATCGAAAGCAGGGAAGTCCCTGCCGATGACGTCACTGCGTCACTCACTCCAACCACTTCGTTTGCTTCTGCTCGCTTCTGCTGGTGCAGCGGATCGGCGAAGATCGACGGCAAAAGAGCAAAACTTTGAAAAGAAAAATAAGAAGGACAATCAGTTTTTTTTTGGCAGTGTAGCTACGCGGGCGCACGCGTGCAGCCAGGTTTGAATACAATTAACCCGCAACTCAGCAATAATCTGATGGCCGTCCTGCTGGTTGGTTCTGTCTCTCTCGCACTCACGCCGCGTCCCGCACAGGGCTGCGAGTGCGAGGGAGACGGCGAGGGACTCTGCGCCGCTCGCCAAACAAACTCCGGCCCAGAGAATGATTGCACCCCGTCCTCCTCCATATTATCTCTTTCCAAATTCCACGTCGGCCACATCGGCATCAGCCACGCCATGCGGTGCTCTCTCTCTCTCTCTCTCTCTCTCTCTCTCTCTCTCTCTCTCTCTCTCTCTCTCTCTCTGTCTCCTCTCTCTCTCTCTCTCTCTCTCTCTGTCTGTCTGTCTGTCTGTCTGTCTCTCTCTGTCTGTCTGTCTGTCTGTCTCTCTCTCTCTCTCTCTCTCTCTCTCCTCTCTCTCTCTCTCTCTCTCTCTCTCTCTCCCTCTCTTCGCGCTTCGCCACGCTGAATAGGAAGAGGAAGGGGTCAAGAGGTCGCCATGCGGCAAGCCTAGGCAAGCCGGCAAAAGGAGGCCCCGAGCGAGGCTAGGCAGGCTGAGCGGCAAGCGCGCCAAGCGACATGGGAAAGGGAAATTGGGCATCGGCAGCGCCGCGCGTGTAAGTAGGCGCTGGGTCACTTCATCGAGACGACCTGACCTAACCCACACAGTGGACTTGCCAGAAGACCGGTGGAGGCGGCCAAAATTCCCGACGCGTTTTGAACTCCAGAGTCGCTAAATGGGACTCGAACTGAACGTGTGACCCCACCAATGGGTTGCCCTCCGAACGAGGAATCCATTGGTGGGGCCACTCGCTCACTTTGAGTCCCATCAAGCGGTTCCGGAGCTCAAAACGCGTCTAGAATTTTGACCGCCTCCACTGGTATTCTGGCTCCAAATGGCTGTCTAAAGCTAAAAAAAGGGGGAGCCTTTTCGGCACGTCACTGCTAACCCTACCTCAATTTTTGGCCCGTCCCGTTTATTTTTTGTAAAAAAAATGACGGAGGGACGGGCATATAGTATGATGCATGCTGTGCGTCCGTTCGTCCGTTCGTTCGTTCGTTCGTTCGTCCGAGGACTTCCCGTGGTCCGATCTTGACCAATTAGGTATGCAGCCTCCTAGGGTGACCCTAAGAACCGCCGGTGGCAGCAAATCCGATCCGAGCCCCGGGGCGCTGCTGCAGGTGCATCATGGTCTACATGGGGTCGAGGAGGATTTCGGCAACGGATACGCTAGCAGGGCATGTAGGGGTATTTTTGGAATCGGGGCGACGAGACAAAACCAACGGTGCCAGTTTCAAGTGAATCGGAGAAGTTTGGACCCGGGTTCAAATCCCAGTGGGGTATATTTTGAACATTCTTTTTATTCGAGTGTTTGCATTATTTCTTATGTTTTTGAGGGCGCTGATGACGAAAATAACATCTATTTTGACCCCAGACTCAGGTTCAAACCCGTCAGGGTTAAACAAAGGCGAAATTCACACATTTGTTAATGTACGGGACGGGCCAAAGTTGCCGATGTATATCGCTACTTTTCCTGTTATCAGTGACGTCCGCGTCAGCCGCGGGCCGAGGGCCTCCGCAGACATTCCGAGAGTCGTTCTCGTCGCTCTGTCTCTCTCGCTCCTGTGAGGGACGCCCCGTGAGTGCGAGAGAGAGCGACTCTCAGTGTGCAGGGCGTAATTAAGAGAAATTCAATGCCGGCGACGTAACGAGGGCCACCTTCAAACACGGGGCCTGCAGCGAGGCGCCGGCGATCGGGCAGACTCCTCTGCCGGCAAGAATGCGGCCCGGGGCTCTGCCTGCTCTGCCCGGTGGCTCCTCCCCCCCTTCCTCCGGACCTGCAGCCGCTTTCTTCTGGGACGCGGAGGCACCCGGCGCGGTACCCGCGGGGTACCCGTCGGCACTCGCCGGCCCCATGGGCCCCCATGCACAGTGGGCCAGAAGACCGGTGGAGGCGGCCAAAACTCTGGACGCGTTTTGAGCTCCAGAGTCGCTAAACAGGACTCGAACTGATCGTGTGACCCCATCAATGGATTCCTCGTTCGGAGAGCAATCCATTGGTGGGGTCACACGTTCCGTTCGAGTCCTGTTTAGCGACTTTGCTGCTCAGAACGCGTCTAGAGTTTTGGCCGCCTGCGCCGGTCTTCTGGCCCACTGTGCATGGGCCCCGAGGGAGCGCAGGTGTCCCGGACAGGTAAGGCGGCTGTAAGTACCCGCCAACAGCTCGCGCGGTCCTGCACACTGAGAGTCGTTTTCGTCGCTCTGTCTCCCTCGCACCTGTACGGGGCGCCCCACGAGTGCGAGAGAGACAGAGCGACGAATGCGACTCTCGGAATCGGCCCGCTGATTGGCGCCCGGTGACCCCACAGTGGCCCTGCGGCCCCGAAAGCAACATGTTAGTTATAACGGCCACTGCCACGACACGCTGTACACACCAAACAAAGTGCCGGTGGTTGTGGCCGCGAGCGTAAACGCACCGGTTTTCCGACTCTCAGGACCGGCGTTCGATCCGTGCCATTTCCTTTTTTTTTTCACGGTTGCGTCGCTGCTGGGAGAGGTCGTGGGTTCAACTCCCAGCCCCGGCGCGTCAAGTCGTCGGCTTTTATGGCCGAAACGCGCGGCCGAGAATGCGACGGAGGTCCACCCAAAATCAGCTTTCCTCGAAAAACAGGAAGTCCCGGCCGAAGAGGAACCTGATCGGCGAGAGCTTCCGCGCCGCAGCCCGGCCGGAGACAAACGTCTGCTCCGTCGATACTCCGGCCGCGAGGGACTCCGCCGGCCAGGGAAGGCCCGGCGATACCCCACGCGCCACGCCGCTCTGACGCCACAACCCGCGGACCGACACCTTTCCTAGCGTATCACGGCAGACGGGGACGGGGTGAGCCCCATCCCGTTTGAACCCCATTCCGTTTCAGCCCTAAAGGTCTCAGGTCCAAACTGAGCCTGAGCCCCAACTGGGACCCGTGACTCGAGTTTAACTGATTCCTACAGAGCCACACAGCGAAAAGGAGTTCGCCAGTGTACGCCCCCCCCCTTTCCCGCTCACTGCGGTACGTGGGTTGGCAGCCCTGCCGCGTTCGAAAACGGTTACCGGTTCAACGTGAGACGCGACGGGGAAAAAGATGCCGGTTCCGTGTCGGTCGGCCTCTAGGCACAGTGGGCCAGAAGCCGGTGGAGGCGGCCAAAACTCTAGACGCGTTTTGAGCTCCAGAGTCGCTAAACAGGCCTCGAAACGAACGTGTGACCCCACCAATGGATTCCTCTCCGGAGAGCAATCCATTGGTGGGGTCACACGTTCGGTTCGAGTCCTGCTTTGCGACTCTGGAGCTCAAAACGCGTCTAGAGTTTTGGCCGCCTCCACCGGCTTCTGGCCCACTGTGCTAGGCCGTGCGGCCGAGGCGTCGCCGTCGTCGCGGACGTGCGCGGTGTGCGCGGCGGGGTTGATGCCGAGAGTCATCTTCTCGTCGCTCCGTCGCTCTCGCACTCGCGGGGCGTCCCGGGTCGGTGCGAGCGAGCGACAGAGCGACCAAGAACGACTCTCGGCATCAGTCTCCTGACGCGTCGAATCGACGTGATGTAATGCCGGCGTTGGTTATTTCCCCTGAAGAGTGTGTGTGCGTGTGTACTCGTTGGCGCGGGATCATCCTCACTCTAGGCAGCGTTTTCGAAAGCGAAAGGATCGTACCCTCGGGCAGGTTAGGGCAGGTGTGTGTGTGAGTGGTGGCCACACTCCCACTTTGGGTGATATTTTCATGGAAAGGACCTCATGGACAGAGTATCTATCGGATAGATTCTGTCCCCACCGGCAGTAGCAGCACAGACCCGTCGCCTCTACTCCATGCGCCCGGAGGTGTGTGTGTGTGTGTGTGTGTGTGTGTGTCCGTGTTGCGAAATCTCTCTCTCACGTTACTTCGAATTTTAGCAGGGCCCACGACCGGGCAGGTGCGCGAGTGTGTGAGGGAGGGCCTGAGCAGGGCGTCAGGCCGGCGCCCCTGTGGGCCAGCCTGCCAGCCCGGTCCGTCCCGTCAGTCCACCGGCCGGCCGGGGCCGGGACACCTGTGCGCTGGAGTCCAGAGTCCTCGCGACGCCAAGGCTGCAAAGGCTGCCAAGACACGTGCACCCTTGTTCCTTTCACTGCGGTTATGACCGAGTCCTGCTTGTCCAGCAGGCCCACTCCAGGCAGCGTTTCGTCGCTCTGTCTCTCTCGCACCCACGGGCCCTACGGGGCGAGGGGGACGAGGCTGTGTACGATGGGTGGCCCACCTCCACGGCGGCGGCCGCTCAAACGGGCCAGAGGGGAAAAGAAGGATTTCCACTTTCCATTCTCATAATTGAATTGAAAAGAATGAGTCTCATCTTTCTCATATCAATTTATTAATATTACACAGCGTTTCAATTTTTAACAAAAACAAACAGACTTTCTTTACAAAAAAAATTGGGCGATTGAGATTGATAATAATTGCCTCATAAATATGAACATAATATTCTAAGACACAAGGTACATGACAGTGAAACACATACTGAAATAATACCTATATATATAAAAACTTGAAAACTTCCATACCAAGAGGCCAGCATTTCCATACTGTCCCTCCCTATAGTCGACTAGAGATCTTTAAATCATATTATGCATTACTGAAGTGCCGTTTGTTGAAAGCATTGTCATTAGGGAGAGGAATAATGTCAATACCAACTTAATGATACATAGTTCATGACATGCAACATAAACACAGAGTAAAATATTGACAAGCATCAATATAAACAGAAAAAAACAAAAAAAAACAGAAAACAGTAAAGATAAACTGTAAAAATGATTGGGGATGTAATTAGTCTTAAGCCTCAAAATATGTTTGTTGTTTGGTTTAACTTTGGCCCCATTCCACTTTTTGTCAAGTAATTTACCATCCATGCAACATCTACAAAGTTAAGAAGATACACAAAATATTCAAACCTGTAGCAGGCTTCAATCATTTTATAAGCGGACAGAAAGGTTAAGCAGAGTCTTTTTCCTTTCATTCCAATACCATTCAACTACACATCAAATATATAAGGTATGAATTGATTTTGGTGATATTGGATGGAGCACCATTAGTCTAAAAACTGAAAACTCTAAACAGCCTTAAAAACTTTTCACCCTGAATGTAATCTCTCAAATGAGATTAAATACAAGCAAAAAACATACTGTAAATACAACAGCCTCAGTGAGGAACAAATAACACATCATACAAATTCGTAAAAACAGCAGCTGAGACTAGCCTTAACTAAAAACAATGAACACAGGAGCATTACAAGAAAGGCTAGTGGCAAATACATTTCATGAAGATAGATATAAATCGTTGGGAAGGAAAAAAAAATTGTAATAGGTGGTCTAAGACTGATGAAGGCTACACAGAATTTTAAGTCAAACACAAAATGTGCAAAAGTAACAAGTTCTAAACCAGATTAACCAACTTAATTAACAATAAATTAGCTCATCAAATTACTTGCTGTTTATTCTAGTAAGACTTGCTCTTTTGCACTCCCACAATGACTGTAGCCACTTTGTAAATAGAAGAGAAGTTCTGGAAAAGAGAAGACAAGTATTGGTTAAAAATCATGACGGCTCTTCAACATAAACTCACAATGCTAACAAAGATAGCCTGGTGAAACATACCATAAGTACCAGATAAATAATAAGTAAATAAGCAATGATGGCAAAAGTCAAGATGAGATCAAAAATAGCCGGCTTGACACTGAAACAAAATAAATGGGAATTATATAAAGATGGTTCAAAAGTAAAGTAAATGTAAAATAACGTTGGTAAGCTAGCTGCCACCTTGAGTAACTCTGTGTTTTATTATGTTACGGTATCATCTGTTAAAAAAAAATTCTAATCCTCACACAGAGCCTTACCCATGTTGCAAGTAATAGTTCAAGCTTTTGTTTGCTCGACCTAAGAACAACACAATAAACAAGGCTTACCTGTACACATTCATGACTGTCCTTGTAGGTTCATAAAATGCCAGTTCAGGGTCGCGTTTGTCTGGCACCATGTGTGTTACCTTCACATTTTTAAGGTACCTACAAAGAGGAAGGGTAAAGAAGGGTTAATGGGGAGACAAACAGAAAAGAAATAGAAATTGACAAAAAATAAAAATAAAACTCAAACAATAAATTTATGAGCACTCACTTTCCCAATGCATCCTTCAATGCTATCACAACTTGATTATTTTTGTGAGCCAATAGCTGAGAGGACCGCGGTGTTCCAGTTAGATAATCCATCCACATTTGAAGAGAATTTTCATCAACACCCTACATTTATAACAATGACAAGAAGATTAAAAATTCAAGATAAAAACTATTTTCTATTTCAAGTTATTTCCTTTTACCAATAAAACAAATGTATGGGAGAGACATACCAATTGATTACTGAAGATCTTTCCTGAGTTCAAAGCAAATATGTGTTTGCCTAGTGCTTCAGCAATTATGCGAGTGTTCCTCACAACAATAGACATGTCTAACTGATCTTTGGTGTCCAAAATAGTGGTACGCATATAGTCTTTATGGTTCTGAAAAACAAAAAAGGAATAGCAGTTACATTAGATTATTTTTAATTTATAACAAAAATTTAAATGGGCAACTTTTTTTATACCTTCAGCGTTGACAAGGTTGCAGCTGGAAGTCTCTTCATACTAAATCTTTCATGTTCCCAAGCCAATGTTTCTTCAGCCAGATTAATTTTTTTGTGATTAAGCTGCACATTAGTGGGTGGGTCTTCTTGCTCTGCGACCAGATTCAGTGCCCGAATCAGGCGATCACCAACACTTCCTTCCTTTGGTGGTTTGGATACGTGATAATACAGAGGACCAGACCCAGCAATCGAGTCCAGGCAAAGAACATAGGTACTATCCTGAGAAGAAGCACATTTTGTTAGCTAGACACACTCATGCTCAAAATTAAAACAAGATAATTGTAGAGCATGCAATGCTAACCTGAGGTAAAGCATTTTCGCCATCAACTTGGTCCTCTAACCATTTCTTACTTCCTTGGTAGTTCATTTTGCCGCCTCCAGGCAGTAAAAAGACCAAGTTGTAACGGGGATGAGTGCGAGAATCGGCTAAAGAGAAGACATCACTCTTGCCAGTTCAAGAATCATGGCAACGCCAGCAGCATTAGAATTAGCACCATAAGCTCCACCCTGCCAAACAATTGATGACATACAGTTCAAGGATTACATTTAAAGATGTTAGTTAAGAATGTTATAAATTTTCAACTCACCGGGATCACAGCAAAACTGTCGTAATGAGCAACTAAAACTATTGTGGGTAATTTATCTTCATGTCCATTTCCAACCAGTTTGCCCTGTAAAATAAACATCAGAAAATTGTATTTTTTTGAGGCACCTTCAGAAGGCAATGAATTAGCAAAGTACAATGTTGGATTTAGTTTAAGATTGACTTTTGACTTACATGAATTGAGGCAATGCTGATGTCAGATCGCAGAGATGGGTGATTAGCTCCAACAACAATTTGATATCCGTTAGCTGAAATTTGACTAAGTAATGCTAAAAAAAGAGAAGGTTATTAAAATAAGAAAGGCACAGTTATTTCATTACTCCACTTCCAGTATAACATATCCATGTATTGTACCTTCAGCAGCTGTTCCTTTTTGAGTGGATGTGGGAGAAATTTCATCAATGTCATCTAAAATAGACTGAACCTCAGGAACCCAATGAGAAAAGTAAACTGGGATTTGAGTTTCTTGCTGCATCATTGCTTGTTCCAAGTTAAGAATATGCTGCAAGAGCCGTGACATCATCATTAGTAAAAGTTTGCCAGATGCTTTCCGTATACGGAATTATAATATGCATTATGAAATTACCTGCTTTGCCGTGTCAGATAACTTGGCAATTTCTTCTTGTTTGGGCAGAATAACAAGAAGTGCCCCTGCTCGGCTTCTGATCTCCCGGTAAAGGTCAACAGTCAGGTCTTCAATGCGAGCCACAACACAGTGACGACTGGAGGACCAGCTACCTAAACCCCTTCCGTCCAGACTCACCACTGATGATCGGCAGCCTGCAAATGACAAAAAATTTTGTGAGTTAAGTGACAGGGACAAAGTCATGAGAGAAAAATAAAATTTGATGTTCAAGTTTATGATTCCCACACATCATCAGTGGTGTGCTTAACCCTGAATTGACTGGCAAGAAATGACCAGAAATGACTGAGCTAGTCAGCTGATGGTGAAACCATAACCTCAAAATTATGAGGAACACTTTAGCAAGAACGTCGAGGAATCAATGGGCAGCCTTCACTCGATAAATACGAACCGTGGGGCACTCCGTGCAAGTCATATTGCTGCATGCGGTACGCCTGGAACTCCTGAGCCGCTTCCACGGGGTTTACCGGTGAGATTATGATCATCAGGGGCAGAGCAATCAGCAGGTAATATGGCACAAACGCCTTAAAAATGTCCAGTATCTCGTCCGCATTGCCGAGCAACATTTTCGGCAGACGTGGTGGGCTCCGGCACCCTGCTGTAGGTCTAAAGTGCGTCAAAACTTGACAAAGTTAATGCAATTAACGGCACGGCGACACGGAGTGCAGAGTAGTCTGCTGCCCTCGATGTGAATGTGTGTCAGGGTCAGGTCCGTGCATTCGGATTCACATTGCCTTTCGGTGGGTGCTGTCTGCAGAGAGGCTGGCTACTTGGTGTATGAGAAATCTCCTTGGGCTGAGAAACAGCGGCGGCGGAAAAGGCGGAACCAGAAGAAGTGGAAAGAAGAAAAGATCAGAACGAGGGTGCGGTCTGGGAAGTTGCTCCCCGAATAAATGGGAAATGGTCCGATGGTGTGCGAGCGGGTTTACAACTAAATGGAAGCGCATCGAGCTATTTACTCCAAACAAGACGAGCGAACCTCCTCCCGGAAAGGGAAGTCTTTGGCGGTCTTTGGACAGGAAAAGTCCAGCACGCGATGGAACGGACGGAGCCCTCTGTCGGTTCGGTGCAAAGAGAGACCCGTGGGTCCGTCACCGCCACGCCGGAGTGGAGCGTGAGCGTAGCGAACTGCGAGCGACCCCTGACCGCGCAAACCGGCGTAGTTTTGGCAAAGAGCTTTGATATGGAGCACCCATGTAAATTGGAAATTAGCATACCGGTATATCAAACGGGATGGCAACACGCGGCTCTGCCTCGCTCTGCCTTGCTCTGCCTCTCCGAGGACCCCGAGACGACCACGGCAGGCCAGGGGCTTGGATGGCTAGGCCAAGGGATGGTGAACCCGTCGGGCCCTTCAGGATGGCCTTTAGGCCCATCAGGGCAGCGTCTCAAGGGCCTCTCTCTCTCTCTCTCTCTCTCTCTCTCTCTCTCTCTCTCTCTCTCTCTCTCTCTCTCTCTCTCTCTCTCTCTCTCTCTCTCTCTCCCTGCGTCGCAGCCGCGCTGCGAGAGAGACAGAGCGTTGAAATGACTTCGGAATCGTCCGACTCGTCGACTTGTGACGCGGACGCGTAAATCCCAACTTGCGTAATGCTCTTTTCTTCTGTGAGCGAACTCTCACAGCGGCTTGGTGCGCCCCTCTCTCAACTCGCAAACAGCAAATTTTTCATCGTAGTTAAACAGCCATTCTTTTCAACTTCTGCCGCTTGGAAGTAATGAATGTTCGGGCCCGGCCGTGTCGTTGCATGCTGACGGCGTCGCGGACGGCGTCTACAGTCGCGTCTCGGTAACCTGAGACCGGCAAGCCGCGCCGCTCCGGCTCGACCCTGGCGCAGGTTTGCCGGAACGAGCTGCCCGCCCTTCCACTCCGGCAAAACGGCAAAACGCGCCCAGCGGGAACGAAATGTATTCCAGCATCTGATAAGCGGATGCCCGCGGAGGAGCGCGGCGCGACCACAGTGGGCCAGAAGACCGGCGCCGACGGACAAAAATCTGGACGCGTTTTGAGCTCCAGAGTCGCTAAACAGGACTCGAATCGAGCGAGTGACCCCACCAATGGATTCCTCGCTCGCAGAGCAATCCATTGGTGGGGTCACACGCTCGGTTCGAGCCCCATTTAGCGACTCTGGAGCTCAAAACGCGTCCGGAATTTTTGACCGCCTCCAGCGGTCTTCTGGCCCACTGTGCATCGCCCTCACCACTGCAAGGGCCCCTCAAGGACCGCTTCATAAACCACCCTCCTTCCTAGAAAGGTTCACGACCAGACCCCCAAACCCCTCAAACTATTTATTTTTTATTTTTCAAAAAGTCGGGGTTTGAACCCTGAACCCTTGCTTGCCGCGATGCAGCCCAAGCCGTGCGCAGCGAGGCGCCCTGCCCTGCCGCGCCCCTCGCCGCGGTGAAATCGAGCCCAACTTTTTAAAGAGAAGTTTCTAAGATGTACGGAATGAATTATGATCGGTTGACTGAACGCGCTCGCGGCCTGGGCCGGGCGAGAGGCAAGGGAAGGCGAGGGGCCCGGGGCAAGCCGAGCAGTGTACCATCCTCCAACAGTGTGGCACCACCATGGCGCGCCAGTCCCTCCGATTGGCCAGTAGTGTTCTCCAGGCGTTGCGAAAAATCAAAATCCAGAGCCCCGAAACGTTGACTTTGCAGTGTCACTCTGACGAGACTGGTCAAGAAGATCCCCTGCTGCCGATACTCCTCGACGCGTCCCGTCCGCGCGGGGTAGCGCCGTGAGCAGCGAGTCGTTTTCGTCGCGCTGTCTCTGTCGCACTCAGGGGGCTCTCCATGAGGGTGCAACCCAGACAGGGCGACAAGTGCGGGCCCGCCGCGCCGGGCAGCGCAGCGCGTTGCCTACCCTCTCGATCACAGGCGCGCTGCCTTCGCCGCAGCTGTAGAGTTGTTGTTGTTGTTGTTGTTGTCGTCGTCGTCGTTGTGTTGTTGTTGTTGTTGTTGTTGTTGTTGTTGTTGTTGTGGGGACATAATTTTAGGTGGTGTTATGTCTCGCGTCGCTGAGCAATTAGAATATCATTTAAATGAAATTTATGACCGACGACGCGAGAGCGGGGTAGAATGGGGAAGGGGTGGGGAGACGGGAAGACAAAGGAGGTTCGCGCGGTCATTTTGGTCCCCGGGGACCTCTTTCAAAAAATAATTAAAAGGGAACGTAATTCTATTTGATAGTCTGTGCACTTGTGGATGGCTTTTGGTGCGGGTCGCAGTGACAGGCCGAAGTAGTTTTTGTGTCAGATTTATTTCATCACTGCCTTCGCATGCCGCGCATGCCTCGTATCGCCCCGCCCACCTACACCGTGGGATCCACGCCAGTCCAATAAAAATAACAACAAATTATACGAAATATCTTTTGCAAGATCTACAGCAGTACTTGAGCCAATTCGTTGCATTACGACGTTCACAGCTTTCCTTACACAAATATATTTACATTGTCAGAACGGTTCCCATAAATTATCCCTAATTACGCGTCTTGCACGTGGTGGAAATAGACGGAGACTGTACACAAACATTTCACCACAGAAAGGCTAAAAACGTTAAAAAAAACAACAACAAAACACATTCATCGCAGATGGCTCGACAACGAAATCAAAGCGACATAAACTGGGAAGCTTAACATGTACAGCGTACGCAGACCGATTTTCTCTACAACCGAGCGCGGCGCGGCCGCCTCGTTTTACACACATTCACAAAGGGGTAAGGCTACAGTTTTGGAATTTCATTAACAATTGCTTAGTTGCTGTAACTGCCCGCCAGTCGGCGATCGTTTTACAATAAAATCTAACGAAAACGTGGAAAAATGTTTACAGAGCATTTTCAAAAGATTGGTAGAAAGATTGATGGTAAAATGGCTAAAATTTAAGTTGGCAGTCGCAATGAAGTGATCAGTACGCTGCTAAACAATGTTTTGGATGGACAACGCGGTAAATACATTTCCACTACGAAAGAAAAGGCTTTCGCCTCTTTTCGTTCGTGCACTTTTTTTTTAAGAACACCCATTTCAAAATTTCACTAAATCCCGAATGCGTTCTAGACGTCCCGAGAGCTCTGAAATGTCTGTCTCCAGGAGCCAGCACTCGTCTTCTCGCACTCTGCAGAAGGTGGCCCGGACCGCAACTCCAGGGCCGGCAAGGCTGCCTCCAGGCTGCCTCCAGGCTGCCTCCAGGCTTCCTCCAGGCTGCCTCCAGGCTGCCTCCAGGCTGCCTCCAGGCTGCCTCCAGGCTGCCTCCAGGCTTCCTCCAGGCTGCCTCCAGGCTGCCTCCAGGCTGCCTCCAGGCTGCCTCCAGGCTGCCTCCAGGCTGCCTCCAGGCTGCCTCCAGGCTGCCTCCAGGCTGCCTCCAGGCTGCCTCCAGGCTTCCTCCAGGACTCCTCCAGGCTGCCTCCAGGCTTGCAGCTCCAGGCTCCTCCAGGCTGCCTCCCGGCTGCCCAGGTCCTAGGCTGCCTCCAGGCTGCCTCAGGCTTCCTCCAGGCTCCTCCGTGCCTCCAGGCTACCTCCAGGCTGCCTCCAGGCTACCTCCAGGCTGCCTCCAGGCTTGCAGGCGCAGGCACAGAGGGAGCGCGGTCGCTGCAGGTCCGTTGGCAGCCGATGCGGTGAGGGACGCACTGACGGTCAATCGTTCCGCATCTGCGGGTCAGCGCTGCGCGACCGCTGCCCAGTGGGCCAGAGGCGGTCAAAATCCCGGACGCGTTTTGAGCTCCAGAGTCCGCTAAATGGGACTCGAACCGAACGTGTGACCCCACCAATGGATTCCTCGTTCGGAGAGCAATCCATTGGTGGGGTCCCACGTTCGGTCCGAGTCCTATTTAGCGACTCTGGAGCTCAAAACGCGTCTAGAGTTTTGGCCGCTTTGCCGGTCTAGCCCACTGCGACCGCTGCAGATGCTGGGGAGGGCAGGGTGACTCAGTGGTCACGCTACCGCCGAAGCACCATCGCCACAAGGACCAGGGGCGCCCAGGCGGCGGCCGACGCCGCGGTCCTCGACGCGTCTGCAACACAGCAAATGAGCACGGTGAGTCGATACCTAGCAGAGCAGATCTCATTTACACCATTTCTTAAATTTTAGTATTGAGACGAATTTTTGCTTGAACGGGATGGGTAACAGGGTTGTGATTGTGGCCGCATGCGGGCCGAACGGGAATCCACCTCTCGGCATCGAAACGAGCAGAGCAGCTTCCTAGAAATGAATCCGCGCTGTGCAGCGCACTGTGAAACGCCGCGTGCAACGCCGGGCTGCAGACCCCGCCGCTGTTTGCAAAGCCCTTCACAAAGGGCGGGCTCCTCCCACGTAGTGTGGCACTGGCCACAGTGGGCCAGAAGACCGGTGCAGGCGACCAAAACTCTAGACGCGTTTCGAGCTCCCGAGTCGCTAAACATGACCGAACCGAACGTGTGACCCCACCAATGGATTGCTCTCCGAACGAGGAATCCATTAGTGGGGTCACGTTCGGTTCGAGTCCCATTTAGCGACTCTGGAGCTCAAAACGCGTCCGGGCTTTTGACCGCCTCCGCCGGTCCTCTGGCCCACTGTGCGCTGGCCGCCCCGCCACCCCCACTGAGCCCTCGGCCCGCTGCGGCCCGGCTCCGTAGGGCCAATAGCCTTTTGATAACCACATTATGAATTCCCCGGATCATTCTTCTCGCTCTCTCCCTCACCGTCCCTGCCCTCTTTTTCACAGTTTCTAATGCATTCGCAATAAAGCAGCGCTAAATGAGTCGTGCGACCATTCTGCGCCCGTCTACCTCTTCTCTTTTTTAATGCAGCCAGAGGGGGACTCTAGCTAAGTCCCCCGACATTAACAAACTACAAACGCACGACACACTCGGTGACAAACAGCGCAGAGGGCATGCCCTGCAGGGGAAAAAGGGTAGCCGTCAATTTTTTTGGCTTCGTTTTACTTCCATCTGGCGTCACTTGGTACAATAAAAAGTTCTAGTTAAAAAAAAAAATGAAGCGAGTAATGCTTTTTTGTAGTTTAGAAAAAGTTTCTGTCTTCTTTTACACCCAACCGTCGAAAAAGAAACACCCCACATTCAGAAAACGATCTCATCGGATCGATTTAATAAAACGGCTTCATTTCGGCAATTTTTGAACCGGGACATTTTTTTTTCTTGGTGCACCGTATCTCAAACGATGCCCCACACAGTGGGCCAGAAGCCGGTGGAGGCGGCCAAAACTCTAGACGCGTTTTGAGCTCCAGAGTCTCTAAATGGGACTCGAACGAACGTGTGACCCCACCAATGGATAGCTCTCCGAACGAGGAATCCATTGGTGGGGTCACACGTTCGGTTCGAGTCCCATTTAGCGACTCTGGAGCTCAAAACGCGTCTAGAGTTTTGGCCGCCTCCACCGGCTTCTGGCCCACTGTGCCCCACCACTGTTTGTTCCCCCCCCCCTTCCGGTTCCTCTCCTCTCACTTTTCAGCTTGCCGGTCGAGAGCGCCGGAACTAACAGATCCGTCCGGGGTGAATGAAGCGCGGTCGGCCAGGGTCGCGTCTGTCTCCGTCGCACCACTGCCGCCACTGCCGCATGGGGCGCATGGCAAATAGGGGTAGGGCTCGGCTCGACTCAGCACGGCTCGGCTCGGCTCGGCACGGATCGGCACGGCACGGCTCGGCTTGGCTCGGCACGGCTCGACTCAGCACGGCTCGGCTTCGCTCAGCTCGGTTCGGCACGGCTCGGCTCGGCTCGGCACGACTCGGCTCGGCCGGCACCGCAGCGCCAAAGCATGGATATTAGAGGGTCGGTCCGCTCCGCTCCACTTTGAAGTGGAAATATCGGCTCCTGCAAATAATGGATGGCCGGCCGAGTTTTGACCATCCCGACGTTAATTATGCAGTGCTGTTGCCGGGCAGTGCCTTGCAGTGCAGCGTCTTGCTAATCGTTCTAATGCTTTAACCCAATAATTGCAAGTTTGGCCGGCAAGCTTCCGTTCCCCGGCCAAGGCGCAGGGTGGATTGGCCAGAAGACCGCGGCGGAGGCGGTCGAAACACCGAACGCGTTTTGAGCTCCAGAGTCACTAACCGGCACTCGAACCGAACGTGTGACCCCACCAATGGATTGCTCTTCGAATGAGGAATCCATTGGTGGGGTCACTCCTTCGGTTCGAGTCCTGTTTAGCGACTCTGGAAGTTCAAAACGCGTCCGGTGTTTCGACCGCCTCCGCCGGCCTTCTGGCCAATCCACTGTGAACCGCTCGACATAACGCGATGATGACAGGGGCGGGAAGCGAGAGCCCAATTAGAAAAGCAAAAGACGCGAAATGCCTATCCGGCCAGTATTCGAACCCGGTCCCATCACGGCGCCCAGATTGGAAGCGTCAGATAGCCGAAACGTCCAATTTGCAAGGGTGCAAAGGGCAAGGGCGGGGCCGGACAGTATCGGTCGCCGGAATGGCAGGTTTAGGTGCTCGTCCGCCGGGGCGGGGTGGGGTGGGGCCGGGCGGGGTGGTGCGGGGCGGCAAGTGTAGGGAGACTGTTTAATTTGTGTCTGATACGGCAGCACGGCACTGGACGCCCCGTCCACCCGCTCCGATTATCTTTGAGTTTATTCAGCAATAGATTGCTGTTGCCGTGCTCGTTGCCGTTGTTGTTTCGGGGGAAGGAGAGTTTCTTCGACTCAGGCTGAGCACTCCCCCGCTCTTGACGACGGCGCGGCGCGGCACGGCACGGCACGACACGGCGCGGGCAGAAACAGTACCGCCATATTTCACTTGCCGACAACCGGGAGACCCAATCTACATCGCATAATTTTGCCAATTTTTCCACCGCCAACCAGATTCCCGTCTCGAATGAATAGATGGCCGCGGCTGACGAGCAGCGCGGCGGACCCTCGCTCTGTCTCTCTCGCACCCCCTCCCGGTGGAGAGAGAGAGAGGGAGAGAGAGAGAGAGAGAGAGAGAGAGAGAGAGAGAGAGAGAGAGAGAGAGAGAGAGAGAGAGAGAGAGAGAGAGAGAGAGAGTGGTCCGGACGTCTTGTGTGATGACGCGAGATTATTCGCACCGCGAGGGTCTGCCCCCTCCCCCCTCTTTCCGGTTCCGGCCGACCCCCGCGGAGGTGTCGCCTTGGAGCCCCCTCTGGGCAAACAAATAAGGAGATGACAAACACGCGGGATAAGAAAGGCCAGAACGAGAGAGAGAGAGAGAGAGAGAGAGAGAGAGAGAGAGGAGGGGGGAGAGGGACAGAGAGGGAGAGAGAGAGAGGGAGAGACGTGGTCACGACGGCTGGCAGCGCGGAGGCGGGCAGGCGGCCCACTTACACTAGCATAATCAGGCAGAGTCATCCTGGAGCCCGCACAGTGGGCCAGAAGACCGGCGGAGGCGGACAAAACCCCGGACACGTTTTGAGCTCCACAGTCGCTAAATGGGACTCGAAGCGAACGTGTGACCCCACCAATGGATTGCTCTCCGAACGAGGAATCCATTGGTGGGGTCACACGTTTGGTTTGGGTCCTGCTCAGCGACTCTGGAGCTCAAAACGCTTCCAGAGTTTCGGCCGGTGTGTTGTTGTTCTTCTGGCCCGTAAACAACAACAAAACAACACGCACTGCGATGCCTTTCTAGCTCGGCGATCGCCAGGCGGTAGTGGCGTTTGAAACTTTAATCGGTTGGCAGGCCTGCGCAACACGCGCCGCTATTCGCGCACGAATGACCCGAATACTTCAACATTTTGGGCGCGATTCGACCCCACCCCCACCCCCACCCCTCTCACCTCGGTGGGCCCATGAATATGCACAGGCTCGCTTTTGGAATAAAGCCAGACGCCATATTTATTTATTCCATCGGGTCTCACTGGTTTCACTTTGCGCGACTCGCCGTCTTGTTCTGTCCGGCGCTGTCAACTGTTGAGGCAGCCACAGTGGGCCAGAAGACCGGTGGAGGCGGCCAAAAATCCAGACGCGTTTTGAGCTCCAGAGTCGCTAAACAGGACTCGAACCGAAAATGTGACCCCACCAATGGATTCCTCGTTCGGAGAGCAATTCATTGGTGGGGTCGCACGTTCGGTTCGAGTCCCACTTGGCGACTCTGGAGCTCAAAACGCGTCCAGAGTTTCGGCCGCCTCCACCGGTCTTCGGGCAGATCCACTGCGCAATGCTGCACCTCGTCAAAGTGCCGCGAATAAACGGCGAGGGTGTTTACCTATTTGGCGCGCTTAGGGCTTGTCAAACAAGCGCCGTCCAGCGCCCAGCAGCCATCGTGCCGTCCTTGCACCTTCGGATGGATAAACAAGAGACGGTCGCACTCGGCGAGTAGTTTACTTCTGTTTGCGCAACTGCCGTGCGCTGGAACGGGCCAAAGAAGAAAAAACGACAGAAACGTCCCTGCATTTTTGAAAAAAAAAAAAAATACTAACCTGAAGTGCCTTGTATTGCTCTAGGCATGTTTGGAAACAGGTTAAGGTATCACCTGCTAAAAAAAACGAAAGAGGTGATATTATTTTTTGAGTGCAGCAGGCGGTGCAGGGATCAGAGGGCCGAGCGAGAAAGTGGAGCAAGGATTTCCGAGACTCCGGCAGTGCTGGCCGTGCCGTTGGCAGTGCAGGCACCAGGGAGAGGAGAGCAGGGGCTCTGTGGCCAACGGGAGCAGCCGAGAATGCCTTTTGCTGCAACGCTGCAGCCTGCAAGCCTAGACTCACTGCTCGAGTTATGCGTGTGAGAGACGCACCGGCTGTCTGTCTGCCTGTCTATCTATCTGTCTGTCTGTCAGTCTGTCCGTCCGTCCGTCTGTCTGTCTGTTCGTCTGTCCGTCCGTCTGCCGCAGTCCAGGTGCTCCAGTGCGGCCCTCAAGACGGAACTCCATTCCAGCACATTCCAGACTTGTGCTTCCTCGTTCGGAGAGCAATCCATTGGTTGGGTCACACGTTCGGTTCGAGTCCCATTGAGCGACTCTGGAGCTCAAAACGCGTCTGGAGTTTTGACCGCCTCCACCGGTCTTCTGGCCCACTGTGACACTTCCTTGAGCGGAGCTCGGCCGACGCGCGGCGCCACAGCGGGCTCCTCGTCCGAGGGCAATCCGTTCGAGTCCCTTTCGCAAACTGCCGAGGCCGGCTGGTGCTGGCTGGTCCTCGCGGCGGGCCGCGGCGGGCCGCCCTTCACTGAGGGCCTGTACCCAATTTGCGAAGGGCGCTAAGGCGCCAAAAGGGACAGGTGAGACGGGCGAAAAAGGGCCGGGATCGAGTTAGTATGGATGAGGGCGAAGAGCTTCATTGTCTGCCGAAACACGATGCGGGCGGGGCGGGGCGGGGCGTTCCTGCTTCGAGTCGTCGCGGCGTCATCGCCGTGGTTCCAGATCCCCTCCCCTGAGTTTTTCGGTCAGAAACTAGTTTTTCTGGTGCAGGGTGCTGCAATTTCCGAAACTGTTTTCGTCACCCCTCTGTCTCGGGTCGTTCCCGGGCAGCGAGAGAGACAGAAGCTAGTCTTGGCGAACCAGTCCGCCCTGAATCGTGTTCATTAGGCGGAATCTCAAACAGAAAATGAAACAAAAAGTATCGAGAGTCAAGTGATCCGTGCTGTCTATTCATGGTGACCGATTTCATTACGACACGAATAATTTCAGCGTCGGCTGCCAACAAACCCTTTTTTTCCCCTCTCCGCCCCTCTCTCTTTTAAATGCGTTTCTACTAATCTTTTTTTTTTTGTTCCCAGGGATCGGTAGACGCGCACGGGGGCACATTGACGAAGGCGTCGTGACAGTGGCGAAACGTTTTCGTGGCCAAGAAGTGGCCGATGCAGGTCACTTCCTGGCCCATTTGGCCGCGTGGCGTGTGACAAATTTTCTTCAAAAAAGTAAATTGAGTTACGCGCTATCTCGCTTCATTCTCTGTCCGTCGCCGGGAAGCATAGCGCGTTTCCTGCAGCGTGACTTACTCTCTCTCTCTCTCTCTCTCTCTCTCTCTCTCTCTCTCTCTCTCTCTCTCTCTCTCTCTCTCTCTCTCTCTCTCTCTCACTGCGGCTGCAGTGCGACTGTCCGGAGCGGAAGAGCCATGCGCTTATTTCGTTAGGCGCCATTTTTGGCACCGCCTGATGAGACAATTAACAATGCAAATAGTCTCTGTCTACTTCCCCCTCCCTACCTATCAGGCTCGGCCTTCTCTCCGATTCTTCTGGGTGCGCCTGTGTCCCCTGGACGGACACACTCGCACACACTCACGGACGGACAGACGGACGGACAGACGGACGGACGGACAGAGAAGAAGCGGCTTCTGATTGTGCAAGTTGGAGACGTGCCCCTGAGTGGACGCCAGGACCCGGGTCGAATGCTATCCCCCGCGTCTTGGAGGACACAGATAAAAGCGGCGCGCATGTATCAATTGACAGAAAAAAAAATAGAAAAATTAAATGATGCCGGGAGTTGAACCACTGACTTGGACCGCAGCTGGTGTCGGCAACCATCTAAGCCACTTGACGGCATCAAAAAGTTTGATGATATTAATGTGAGGAAAATTAATCATGAAATGGCTAAATGGGACTCGAACTGAACGTGTGACCTCACCAACGGATTGCTCTCCGAACGAGGAATCCATTGGTGGGGTCACACGTTCGGTTCGTGGCCTGTTTAGCGACTCTGGAGCTCAAAACGCGTCGAGAGTTTTGGCCGCCTGCGCCGGTCTTCGGGCCCACTGTACCGCTCAACCGTACTTTTCCAGTGGTAGCAATTCGGGTTGGCCCGCCTTCGCAGTGGTACCCACCGAGTGGGGAGCCCCCAAGGCTGTTGACACATGTGCCCCCTCCCCCACTCGTGGGAGGGCGGGCCACAGTGGGCCAGAAGACCGGTGGAGACGGCCAAAACTCTAGACGCGTTTTGAGCTCCAGGGTCGCTTAACAGGGCTCGAACCGAGCGTGTGATCCCACCAATGGATTTCTCGTTCGGAGAGCAATCCATTGGTGGGGTCACACGTTCGGTTCGAGTCCCATTTAGCGACTCTGGAGCTCAAAACGCGTTCAGAGTTTTGGCCGCCTCCACCGGCCCTCTGGCCCACTGTGCGGGCCTGCCCGGGCCAGTGCTCCCCGTGAGAGCCATGCAGTACATCAACACAAACAGGGCCTCCCCTCAGGCTCAAAGGGTCCTAGCGTTCGGTATCGAGGGAGGGAAAGGGAATCAGCGGAGAAGTAACCGGTGCAATGTGTCTCCCCAGTGGACAAGCGCGGACCGGGGTGTCGGGGTTTGCGGCGCCGTCCTTGGATCGTCCTTGGAGACGCGCCCGGCATCGCCAACAATTTATAGAAACAACAACAAGACAGCCGGCACCGCACGGAATTTCAGAGAGCGGTCGCCGTTGCGGTTCACAGTGTACTGTAAACCGGGGTGACTTTGTGACTATTTCGGGGCGAATCGAGAACTGTCTTTTCAAGTACAGGTTCCCCTGAATTTTTTCTGGCAGTGTGGCAGGCCATTTCCCTGATGGAGTCCACGCAAACCCTGTCTCTTCTTCGCCTCCGTCAGAGTCACTCCAAATCGATTATCAACTTGGCGTGAGTCCGGGGCTCGGCGCGGCGCGGTGCGGCGTGGCACGACACGGCAGCCTTACCGGTATCACCGTACACCATCACTCTTCTTAAGAAGTCTGCGTCAGTCCCAGGCAGACATTCTCCTTCTGCTTTTCTTCCCACTCCACTTTTTCCCCCATTTTTTTTTCATGCGGCCGGCGCCACACTTCCTGGTATTCGGCACAATCTCGCTTAATTGCGCTGCACAGTGGGCCACCGCCGGCCGGCGGCGGCCAAACTCTAGACGCGTTTTGAGCTCGAGAGTCGCTAGAGGGAACTCGAACCGAACGTGTGACCCCACCAATGGATTCCTCGTTCGGAGAGCAATCCATTGGTGGGGTCACACGTTCGGTTCGAGTCCCATTTAGCGACTCTGGAGCTCAAAACGCGTCCGGGAAAAGTGGCAACCGTCAAAATGTGGATCAAAACGTGTGCGTCTGTCTCCCTCAGAGCCCCTGTGGAACGGCGGGTAGGCCAGCCCGCCGCACGCACCAGTGTGGCGGTGCCTACGCTCGACTCCGCAGGCGGCACCGGGAACACAGGGACCAGTGCTGCCACAAGAGGGATTGGTGGGGTCACACGTTCGGTTCGAGTCCTTTTTAGCGACTCTGGAGCTCAAAACGCGTTCGGGGTTTTGGCCGCCCCCACCGGTCTTCTGGTGCACTGTGCGGCACTGCGCTGCTATTGACTCGCAGCGCGACTGGCACACCGCAGCGCACCGCAGCGCCGCGACGCGGTTGGCGGTCAAGACGCGCCACGTCAGCTTCAAAGCGCCGAGCCAGCCAAGGCAGCCGGGACGCACTCCAGTAACGCCAACACAACAAGACGAACACCGCGTCCCGCACAGTGGGCCAGAAGACCGGTGGAGGCGGCCAAAAACTCTAGACGCGTTTTGAGCTCCAGAGTCGCTAAATGGGACTCGAACCGAACGTGTGACCCCACCAATGGATTGCTCTCCGAACGAGGAATCCATTGGTCCATTGGTGGGGTCACACGTTGGGTTCGAGTCCCATTTAGCGACTCTGGGGTTAAAAACGCGTCTCGAGTTTTGGCCGCCTCCACCGGTCTTCTGGCCCACTGTGTCCCGCCCCGCCGCGTCCCGCTCGGGTCATCGCTAACAACGTGCCAATCACGTCGCCAAAATAGCCCCGCCTCGCTCATTTCCGCGTGCTTCTGACAGTTTTTTTACGGTTTCGGTCCGCGACCTTTCTTTCATGCAATAGAAGCGAGTCTTTCGAAAAAAAGAAGAGTGGAAAAAGCAGCGTGCCGGAAAATACGGCGAATTCTGTGTGAAATCTTGGAGCGACGCAGCTTGCCCATCAGATAGCGAACAGGTGTCGGGGCGTCTGCTCTGTCCAGCCTGGGCCTGTCCTCTCTCTCTCTCTCTCTCTCTCTCTCTCTCTCTCTCTCTCTCTCTCTCTCTCTCTCTCTCTCTCTCCGAGATCAGAGATCTGACCGCCTTGCTCGGCTCGCACGTGTTCGCAGCGGAGGTGTCTGCGACCAGAGCCTCTCGCGGCAGCTCCGGGAAGCTTTCAAGCCTTTGAGAGACCGCCGGACCCGCCGGGCCACCAGCCCTGCCAGGGCGGCAGAGCCAACTCGAGCTGCTGGCGGACTTGGGGAGCAAGAACCGTCTTCGGCTGTCACCTGGCCTAGTGGCAAGTCGGCAAGACCTTTTGCACTGTTAAAAATAGATTGGGAGATCCAAAAGGTGGTTGAAACTGACGGAGACTACGTTTTTAAAGAAACGACCAATGGATTCCTCGTTCGGAGAGCAATCCATTGGTGGGGTCACACGTGCGGTTCGAGTCCCATTTAGCGACTCTGGAGCTCAAAACGCGTCCGGGATTGTGGCCGCCTCCACCGGCCTTCTGGCCCACTGTGTTGTCGACGTACCGTTGGCGGCACTGCTGGCCTTCCGCACGGGGGCGGGCTTGGGCGCGCCCTCGCTCTGCAGCTCCACCTTGACGCTGGACTGCTGGTACACGTTGAACATGGTGGCGCGGCAGCTGAGCGACATCTTGCTCTGGTGGCCGGTCACCTGCACCGAGCTGCGCACAGACTCCAGCCGCTCGTCGTCCTGGCCGTGGTGGCCGCCGTGGCCGCCGGCGTGCTCGTGCGACAGCGACTCCGTGTAGTACTCCACCAGGTTGGACAGCTGCAACACGGGAAGGGCGAGTTGAGAACCAGTCAGGTTTGGATCCGAAGCCAGTCAAAACTCGCGACGCGTTTTGAGCTCCAGAGTCGGTAAACAGGACTCGAACCGGACGTGTGACCCCACCAATGGATTCCTCGTTCGGAGAGCAATCCATTGGTGGGGTCACACGTTCGGTTCGAGTCCCATTTAGGGACTCTGGAGCTCAAACCGCGAGAGAGCGAGATAAGGGAAGAAAGAAAGTCAGGCCGACAGGCCGGGTTCGAACCCACGCCAACTCGACCAGCCGACTTCTTAATTACAGTGACGTTGCAGAATCACACACACACACACATACACACACAAAATATAAGTGGAGCCGGTACTTGAACCCCGGTACACAGACTGCTGGTCGGAGCCTCAACGCGCGCGGCCACTCGACGCGAACATTGAAGATGGCCTTCTCAGGGCGGGAATTAGACGGCTTAGGCGTGAGGAATGGCCACGCTCAGTGCCTCCAGGATCCCACTCATTGATTATTGAGGTCCTCGCCTGATGGATTGAGTGACAGGTGGGGGGCCACTCCATCCACGCGCCTGGAAAGATTGAATCCCGCTCCAGCGGGAGGGGAAGAGAGAGCGAGGGGGCGAGAGAGCGAGCGAGAGAGAGAGAGAGAGAGAAAGAGAGAGAGAGAGAGAGAGAGAGAGAGAGAGAGAGAGAGGAGAGAGAGAGAGAGAGAGAGAGGGGAAGGGGCAGGGGGAGGCGTGAGCCTGACAGCAGAGTATTACTCACGGCCAGCTCGTCTACCCAACCAGATCGCGGTCAGGCACATTCAGCAGTTAGCGCCTTGAGGAATCCATCCAAGGGAAATTTAGTTTATCAGCAGACAGGCGGGCGGACGGACGGACGGATAGACAGACGGACAGACAGACAGACAGGCAGGCAGGCAGTCGGAGGTCTTGATAAATCCACACGCAGGATTGAGCCGTGGATGCGCGGACGGGGCGGGGCGGGGCGGGGCCAAGGCCGGGGCGGTCGGTGCAGACACACAGAAGCAGATTAAGTCGGACTGTCTGGAGGCCTCGGCCCTCTCGGCTGTCATTAATCCGGTCCGCCCCGATCCATCCTCCTCGTGAAGAAATGCCCTGTTGTGCCGCGCAGAGGCTGCGGCTCGGGTTCGACTCCCGACGCCTGCGTACCGTTTTCTGCTACTTCAAATCCAAAGTCGGTCGCTCTTTTTACGAATGTTAAGTTTTTCTTAAATAATTACTGGAGATTAGGAGCCTCTTTGGCAGTGGACCCACTCTGTTCGTCTCCACACAGTCGAGCGAACGGCGCTGTTTTGAGGCGGGCTGTACCGCACCCTGCCTTCCAGTGCTTCTGACCCACTGGTGGCGCCCACCCGTGCGAGCTTCTCAGTGTGGTCGCGCGGCTCGCGGGGTCCTTCCTCGTGCCCTCCTTGGAGTCCCGGACCAGGCCCGGACGTGCAGCCCACAGTGGGCCAGAAGACCGGTGGAAGCGGCCAAGACGCGTTTTGAGCTCCGGAGTCGCGAAGTGGGACTCGAACCGAACGTGTGACCCCACCAATGGATTGCTCTCCGAACGAGGAGTCCATTGGTGGGGTCACACGTTCGGTTCGAGTACTGTTCAGTGACTCTGGAGCTCAAAACGCGTCTAGAGTTCTGGCCCACTGTGCAGTCGTTCGGAGGGAGAACGTATGTCAATAGGACGGCCTAACCTCCAGTATTTATTAAGGCAACACGGAGGCCGGGCAGAGCGGCAGAGCGGCGCAAAGCCTCGCCCAGTTTTATCCGGAGAGCTTGGCATGTGAAATTATTCCTACACGTGTTTCTTTCTCCTCGTCTTGCGCGAAGCGCTCTCTCTCTCTCTCTCTCTCTCTCTCTCTCTCTCTCTCTCTCTCTCTCTCTCTCTCTCTCTCTCCCTCCCTCTCTCTCTCTCCCGTCCTTCATCCCACGCCGCACTCTTTCGAAACAGTCTCCCCCGTGGGGAAATAGCAGCTTTGCATTTTTTGGGGGGTAAAGTTTCCCGCATTTACACCGTACCTAAAAATAATGTCGTTTCAAACGGTGATTTCGAAATTTTTTTGTTTCGTCTTCATGCGTTGTTTCCCTACATCAGTCCTCTGCTCGACGTTTCCCGCCTGTCCGCTCCCTTGTTCTCATCTCTCTCTCTCTCTCTCTCTCTCTCTCTCTCTCTCTCTCTCTCTCTCTCTCTCTCTCTCTCTCTCTCTCTCTCTCTCCCCTCCTCCGCGAGTCGAACGTGTACTGGATGCAGCCCTTAACGGTGCTCGTACGTGAGGCACACAAACTCCGGCCTGGCCGTGCTGGCCGTGCCGGCCGCCCCTCAGCGAGGGCTTAGAGGGATTGCGCGAGGCGGCCACACTGGCAAAAGGAAAAGAAGAGCCAAAAAAGTAACAAAAAATGACCGGAAGCACAAAGTCACACACTATTTGTATTTTGCCGCCATTTTGCGCAAACACGGTTGCCAAGCGCGCTGCATGTTTGCATTATGCAGCCCCACCATGCGCCTTGCCGATGCCGGGCTGGCGAGAGGGAGAGAGAGAGAGAGAGAGAGAGAGAGAGAGAGAGAGAGAGAGACAGAGAGAGAGAGAGAGAGAGAGGGGGGGGAGCTTTGCTACTCGTGTGAAGCAGCAACACGGCACACACCAAGATCGAGTGAAGCCACCTTGACTTGGAAGCAGTGTTGCCGCCAAGTTGGTACAAACGGTGACAAACGACCAAGAATCGCGGCAATCTAAGCCGGGTAACCGCACTCTCTCTTTCCTCTGCGACGGGTGAAATTCGGTCTGGTCGGAAAAAGTTGCCTTCCTTTGTTCGTAAAAGAGCGAGGAGTAAATGCGATTTGACGCGCCGTCCTCGAACCCAGGGCTCGGCCTGCACTGCAAGTCGGCCGGGGCGGGGCATCCTCTCGCCGGCGGACTCATCATGACTTTATACGAAACGAATCTCACGAGCGTATAAGTAATTCATGAATAATTTAGCGTGTGTGGGAAGGGTGTTTGGAAGACTGCGGGAGGTGCCGTCAACGCGAGGAGTGCCTCACCCCCCCCCCCCGCCCCCCCCGCCCCGCCCCGCCCCCCCCGCCCCGCCCCCCGCCCCGCCCCGCCCCCCCCCGGCCACCCCCGGGCCCCGCGGAGGTAATCCAGCGAGGCAAGGCCCCCCCCCCTTTCCCCCTCCCCGCCCGGTCATTTTGAAGCCGAAAGTGATTATCCGCAGCGAGCCGCCTCCACGCCCTACATTTAGCAGTGCAGCCCCATTAAGGCCCGCCACTGCCAAGGAGCTCGTGTTTCCTTAGCCGCGAATTAAAAACAACAATTTTCAGATTAACAGCCCGTTTGGCTTCGGCCGGCCGGGGGGGGGGGGGGAGTCGCTTTTGGGAGCGAGGCCGTGGTGGCCGCCGCCTGTATTTCGCCGTATTTCAACAACGTCGCTCCCCGCAACCTCGTCGCCACCCATGTGTCGCCCCCCAGTGTTTTACATCCCCCCTTCCCCCTTCCCCCTCCCCCCTCCCCCTCGCCGCATGACGCTGTGCCCCCTACTGCTGGCGGCCCGATATTTTCTTAGCGGTCTCTCTCCGTGTTGTCGCACATGTGCTACTTCCAGGGCAAGTTTGTCAAAATAAGATGCTCCAGCGCTGGAGGAGGGGGGAGGGGGGATGATGGGTAGCGGAGGAAAGGGGGGGGGGGGTAGCGACCCCCCGAGATAGCTCCCCTGGTGGGGGTGAATTTGTTGGCGGGGCGGGGTGGGGGCTAAAGATCAGAGGGTTATGATGCCATGAGTCCCACGGCAGGCTTCAGATTTCTTTTCCCCCTTTTTTTCTCCCTTTTCTGCCTCGCAGCGTCACAGCCCAGACAGCGGCCCGTCGGGCTATCGTCGAGGTCCGCGCGAGGATCACTGGACATGGAGGAAAGGGCAAAATGAGGCACGGGAAATGGAAGCAGTTCCACAAAAGAAAAATAAATAAATAAAAGATCTGGGCTGATAAAAAAAGGGGACAGTCGGCAACAACTCCGTTATACCGGTGTATAGGCCTCGGCCCCTCACATGACATGAGTCTTTATACAAAGAAACGAAAAACGAAACTTCGCCATCATAACGAGACCATGCCAGCGAACCTGCATTAAATTTCAAAATAAAGCAAAAACAACGAAACAGAAGAGGACGTGTGGGCGCCTCGGGCGAGCGAAGCTGACAAGAGCACCCCAGTCACATGCCGTCCGTCTACCTCTGGAGAACTTGTGCGGGAAGAATGGGATGGAGTATTCCTGCAAAAGTCAATTTGTCACCAGAGTTTTCCACCACTGGAAGGAGGCTGGAACAAGCGCGCTGCACAGTGGGCCAGAAGACCGGAGGAGGCGGCCAAAACACTAGACGCGTTTTGAGCTGCAGGGTCGCCAAACGGGACTCGAACCAAACGTGTGACCCCACCAATGGATTGCTCTTCAAACGAGGAATCCATTGGTGGGGTCACACGTTCGGTTCGTCCCATTTAGCGACTCTGGATCTCAAAACGCGTCTAGGATTTAGAGCACTTCCACCGCGGTCTTCTGGCAAAGCCACTGTGCGCTCGAGGTCCAGCCGAACTCCATGAAGAAGGAACTCACACGGTCTGCACGAGGCACCGGATTTTGAATGCTGCATCGTTACGTCTCGGACGTCCTCGTCTCTCTCTCTCTCTCTCTCTCTCTCTCTCTCTCTCTCTCTCTCCCTCCCTCTCTCTCTCCGTCCCTTCGCGGTTTACTGCTCCCTCGTCAGCTTCGTTTGACTCTCAAATGAAAATCATTTGGCGCGCGGAGCGTCATGTCCACAGCCCCGCCCCCTTTTTACGCTCCCACGAGAGAGAGAGAGACTCCGGAAATATATAGACTGTCCGACGTAACCTGACCGCACAGCGCCGCATAGCTTGGCACGGCGGGACGCCTTCTTCGACCTACAGCACAGTCGACATAACCTGACTTGTCGACAACGACCCTCAATGCAGATGACCCGACGCAACTTTGCAAAGTGTGTTGCGCGAAACTATCAAGCAGGTCCAGGGGGGGGGGAGAGAGAGAAAGAGAGAAGAGA
>NW_023144630.1:5918788-5980110 GCF_012932325.1 Thrips palmi | reverse complement strand
GTAGCATCGAATTTTGATGGGTGACCAAGGTGCCTGATGCTCGCAAGGTATAAGCTAGACACGTCCTTCATTCCCCATGAGGCAGTGCACCATGGTGCAGCCGCCCCCATGGTGCTCGCATCCCCATGGTGCACGCATCCCCATGGCTCGCATCCCCATGGCTGGCCTCCCCATGGTCCTGAACACCATGGGCATTTCTCCATGGGCAAAATCTTGTGACCATGGTGAATCACGGATCACCATGGTCAGCCATCCCCATGGCCCAGCTCATGGTTTTTTTAGCCTGGGGCTGAGGGACGCCAAAAGGGGGCGCCCCACATAAGGACGAGGCTTTTCGCATTGCAGTCACGTGGCAGCCAAAACAACGTCATGTAAAGCAAGATAACGGCCTGTCTCTGTCTGACCTGGCGACTGTCTCTCTCTGACCTGGCGACTGTCTCTCTCTGACCTGGCGACTGTCTCTCTCTGACCTGGCGGCCGGCCTTGCTGCCCCCTCTCCAAATCAGATTGGAGCGGAGAACCCGCCCCTCTCGACGCGTGTATTCAGTCTGCTCCGGACGCCAGTTAGAGAGACATCGAGATCAGATAAGCGCTCCGTCTCACTCAAGTATTTCCAATTGTTGTCCGTATCGTCTCGCCAAACTGAATATCAGAGAGAAAAAAAAAAAGAGAGAGAGAGAGAGAGAGAGAGAGAGAGAGAGAGAGAGAGAGAGAGAGAGAGAGAGAGAGATAACGACGATGAGCTGGAATATTGACAAGAAGGAATCGCTTTGTGTGAAAACGATTGGTCGAATTGACTTGGTCCTCCTGCAGCCCTTTGAGCGAGTAACCGAATCATATTGTGTCTGCGCTGCTGGGACTGAGGTGCTTCCACTTCCCCAAGAAGAACTTTTTTTTAACCGTCATTCCGTTCAAACGCACACCGCGGCTCAGCATGTGCCAAGAGCGTGGCAGCATAATGTGACCATTTATTTCTGCTAATTCTGTCTGTCTGTCTGTCTGTCTGTCTGTCTGTCTGTCTGTCTGTCTGTCTGTCTGACTGACTGACTGTCCGCCACGCCCGTATCGTGCCCTAAACTTTCATAAACATTGTCAGGGCCGGCCGGGCTGTGCGGGGCCCCCGGCGGGGCCGCGGGGGCTCCAAGGGACAGAGAAAAAGGGGGCTCCGCTGCGCCCTGCCTGCGCCCTGTGCCCTCGCCCCGTCCGTGTGGAGATCCGCCAAACCATTTGTCGAGGCAACGACAGCGCGGGTCAGCCGGGCCCGCCTTCCCCCACGAGCTGCTCACAAATATTCAGTACATGCTCTCCTGCCACGGCCACCGTCAGCGGCCACGCCCCGCCCCGCCCCGCCCCGCCCCGCCCCGCCCCGCCCCGCCCCGCCCCGCCCCGCCCCGCCCCGCCCCGCCCGGGGTCGATGGTCAGGCACGCCCGGCCACTAACCACCTATATCTTTGCGCGCGCCGCCCCCCTCCCCCCACCTCCATCACGGCGCAACGCGGCGCGGCGTGCAGCCACGCACTTCACCCGCGGAGTGAAAGAGGAAAAAATAATATGTAGAGGCGAGTTTTTCACGATTAAGGAACGAAGTGGCAATTCGCACGGTATAAACGATGGTGTGGCCGATTAACCGTACAAGCAGGCAAGAAAAAAAGAAAAAAAATGGTGGTATTTGAACCCGGGATGTTTACACTTACCGATGACGGTGAGCAGGCCTGTCTGCAACCCCGTGTGGAAGGTGGGTGCGTCGGCCGAGACCTCGCACCGGTAGTAGGCGGGCGGCTGGCGGCCCACGTCCTGGATCGTCACCCTGTTGGCGTCCGACCGGCTCACCTGTCAACACACAGGCACGCTGTCAAACAACAGGCAGGCAGACAGACAGGCAAACAGACAGGCAAACGGACAGACCGACAGGTAGACAGGCAAGCAGCACGGAGCGCCCGGCGGGTAGGCAACACAACGCACTGCCGCTCTGCGGGCTGGCCTACCCTCGCCATTGCAGGCGCGGAGCCCGGAGCACAGAAGAAAAGGGGAACTAAGGAGGAGGAGGAAGAGGAAAAAGAAGAAGAAGAAGAAGAAAAAGAAAGAAAAAGAAAGAAGAAAGAAAGAAGAAGAAAGAAAAAAGAAGAAGAAGAGAAAAAAGAAGAAAGGGAAAAGAAAGAAGAGGGAAAAAGAAGAAGAAGAAGAAGAAGAGAAGAAGAAGAAAGAAGAAGAAGAAGAAGAAGAGGAAAAAGAAGAAGAAGAAAGAAGAAGAAAGAAGAAGAAGAAGAAGAAGAAGAAGAAGAAGAAGAAGAAGAAGAAGAAGAAGAACGCTGTTTACCTGTTTGTCACACCTTTCCCCCTGACGTCCCCCAATTAATGACCATAATCCCGGCGGACACACAGGGTTGGATTAAATCAACTTTCCTGCACCACAGTACATAAATCATCCTGGGTCACCGCGCCGCCGCCCGCGCCATGCCAGGCCGAGACCCAGGCCGAGACCCAGGCCGGGACGGTGACTTGGCGACCCAGGTGGGGGAGTAGACGCCGGCCTCAAGGCAAAAATATTTCTAAAAACATTGAGCTAAATGTTTTAAAAGTATAAAAACAAATTGTTTTGAGCGTATTTGAACCACCGAACCGCCGAGTGGAAATCACACGCCTCTAACCGCTGAGCTAACGGAGGGCGGCAAGAGGGTTTCCGACTGGCGGGATGTCTCGCGGCGACGCGACGCCGATTTCATTACTGACGGGGAAAAAAACAACAAAAACGCGACGCGACGCACTCCCCGCAGACATACTCCGGAGATTGGAGAACAAGAAGAAGGGGACAGAACTGCAGCAGTGCGCCATCCGTCTTGGGTCGAGGCCCAGGCAGCCGCCAGCCAGCCAGCAGCCAGCCCACAGTGGGCCAGAAGACCGGTGGAGGCGGCCAAAACTCTAGACGCGTTTCGAGCTCCAGAGTCACTACACTGGCCTCGAACCTAACGTGTGACCCCACCAATGGATTCCTCGTTCGGAGGGCAATCCATTGGTGGGGTCACACGTTCGGTTCGGGTCACGTACAGCGACTCTGGAGCTTAAAACGCGTCTAGAGTTTTGGCCGCCTCCACCGGTCTTCTAGCCCACTGTGCAACCAGCAGTCCTGCCACCGCCTTCTCAGCGGCACACTCCTCATCGCGGTCGTCGCCATGTTTCAGGAAGGCGGTGCTGCGGCTTGCCAAAGGAATATATCCCGATCGCCGCGGCGTCGCCATCGAACGTCTGATTTACAAACTGTCGCGAGGGTCTCTCTCTCTCTCTCTCTCTCTCTCTCTCTCTCTCTCTCTCTTCTTTAGGAGGTCGACGGGCGGCGCGGACAGCGCGACGCGTCCCACCAGCTTCACGTGGCGGGGGCATTGTTTGCGGGCTGGGCGGGGCGTGGAGGGCGAGGCACTCAAAACAACAACAACAGCATTGGATCAAAAAAAAACTTTAAACTCTTAAACATTAATTTTTTAAAAAAAATTTGATGTTCTTGTTTACAAAAACAGTTTTATTTTCTGTTTAAACAATTAGGCCTCAACATTCCTTTCATTATATATTCTTCAGAAAATCTTCAGAAAAAAAAAGTATTTGCCAAAGCCTCATATCCTTGGGGGGCTTGGGCGCGGTCTTGGCGGCCTTGGGCGCGGCCTTGGGGGCCTTGTTTGGCGCGAATCTGGTGCCTTTTACGATGCCGACACGCACATGCTGTTTTCGGCAGCAAGCTGTTAACCCAGGGCCAATTTCCTTGCTGAATTAGTCATGCCGCATCGAGACGCGCCTTCTGTCTGTCTGTCTGACGCGTTTAGAGCTCCAGAGTCGCTAAATGGGACTCGAACCGAACGTGTGACCCCACCAATGGATTCCTCGTTCGGAGAGCAATCCATTGGTGGGGTCACACGTTCGGTTCGAGTCCCATTTAGCGACTCTAGAGCTCAAAACGCGTCTAGAGTTTTGGCCGCCTTCACCGGTCTTCTGGCCCACTGTGCTACGGCGTGCTCCGCCTTGTCGCGATCCGTCTTCCGGGGCCGTCGATAAGCCGAGAGGGCGGCCAGGGGGGCGGTTTTAATTTTCTTAGCAGGCGGTGTTGAGTCGATGTAGCAGGCCGTGGAGTCGGCAGTCAAGGTGGAGAGCGTGGTGGGCGTGGCCCTGCGCGGCGGCCGGGAAGAGGCACGCCGCCACCCTCCAAATCTCGCTATTACCGAACTGTCAGCGAGGATACAAACGTACTGTGTCTTCCAGCCCTGGCGTAGCCCTTCCCCGGAGCGGCGTAGCCCTAGCGCAGCCCTCGCGTAGCCTGCGTGGCTGTGGGGCACAGTGGGTCAGAAGACCGGCGGAGGCGGACTAAACTCTAGACGCGTTTTGTGCTCCAGAGTCGCTTAGCAGGACTCAAACCGTACGTGTGACCCCATCAATGGATTCCTAGTTCGAAGAGCAATCCATCGGTGGGGTCACCTGTTCGGTTCGAGTCCCATTTAGCGACAGTGGAGCTTAAAGCGCGTCTGGAGTTTTGGCCGCCCCCACCGGTCTTCTGGCCCACTGTGTGGGGCTAGCAGCGGGCCTGGCCCAGCCAACACCGAGTCTTGCACAAACAGCCGTCAAACTTACCGCCCCCGTTTCGCTCTTTGCCCCCAGATTTATACTTTCCACATCCTTCGGGGACGCACGCACAGTGGGCCAGAAGACTAGTGGAGGCGGTCAAAATCCCGGACGCGTTTTGAGCTCCAGAGTCGCTAAATGGCATTCGAAACAAACGTATGACCCCACCAATGGATTGCTCTCCGAACGAGGAATCCATTGGTGAGGTATTTGAACTACGAATATTGGTTCACACCGTCTCCTCTAGCCATTCACTCACCTACACCTGTCGCAAAAAAGTGAAACAGCGTTAGCCTTTCTACCCGTTATCCTGCCGGCCGGTGCCGAGCCGGCACTCCCCAGTCCCACTCGCACAAAGGCGCACCTGGTTGAATGATATTAAAATTTCACGCCGCGCGCTGCGTCTGGCGTCGCGTTCGCGTTTCGCGCTGCGAGCGCCTCGCTCGGCTTCGCTTCGGTTTCCGGAACGGTCCGAATCGGAGCAATAATGTTCCCGCACCGCGTTTGCTTCCAGCTGCCTGGCCACGCACAGTGTGAGTGTGTGTGTGTGTGTGTGTGTGTGTCGTTATGGTGGAACTTGTTATACAGCATTTATTGATCATTATTCACTGTAACGAGAAGGTGCACATGGAGGTAGAGGATAATAAGGAGATGGGGCGGGGGAGTGCGTGAGAGAGAGAGAGAGAGAGAGAGAGAGAGAGAGAGAGAGAGAGAGAGAGAGAGAGAGAGAGAGAGACGCAAGCCAAGTGGCGGCTCTAATGGGCTGTTACAGCACTGTACCTCCATCTCTCTCTCTCCTTCTCTCTTCTATTGACGCTTCTAAATCGTCTCTGGAGCACCTTTCAAATATTTGCCGGCTGGGGCGCTGCCCCGCGCTGCCCTGCGGCCCCTTGAAGGGCCTCGGAAGTGGTGAAATCGCAGCCAATCTAATGAAGGGCGAAGGCGGGGTGAAAGCAAGGGCGCGGGGCGAAGAGCCATCGGGGGAAGCGCCGCGCCTTGTCGCTTGAGACTGGCGAGCAACCAACAGATTGCCTAAACAAATTGCGTTACGATGCACCGTTTAAAAATAACACTCTGTTGGAAAATTGAAAAAAAAGCAAAACAAAAAAAAAGAAGGAAACATATGTTTTTTAAAAAAATGCGGTGGTGACAATATAAGTTAGGTCTTTCGGGTTAAGTGACTCCTCCTTCGTCCGCACGGCTGCGCAGAATCTTAAAGACAAGGGTCTTAAATTTTGCCTGAATTCTTAAAAAAATTAAGTGAACCTGTTTCGAAACATCAACGCTGGAACTAAGCGTCATCGCTCGGGCCACTGCCCAGGGAAACGAGCTTCGGCGGAAACGCCTTCCCGAGCAACGTCACCCCGTTTTTGTCACAACGAATAATTCGGAAGGCTTTAAGCGAATGATTTATTCGACTTGTGGGCAAGCCCGGCAGGCTGTTCCCCCCCCTCTCTCTCTCTCTCTCTCTCTCTCTCTCTCTCTCTCTCTCTCTCTCTCTCTCTCTCTCTCTCTCTCTCTCTCTCGGTGACCGTCGTCCCTCTCGAAGTGAGCGGGCTTACCGAGTTGCCAAGTGTAAGACAGCCAAAGCGCACTTGGCATGATTTAGAGCAGGCACATTGCTCGATTGGTTAATTATTCCGGTGTAGTGGCGCTATCTGCCGGCCACCGCGTGCACCCTGCAGGCCAGCCAGCCCCATCGCCTGGGGTTCGAGTCCCGGCCGGGGCACTGCACAGCAAGACAAAAAAAAAAAAAGGAATCGAACCCGCGCTTGCGGGCATAAATAAACTACAAAAAGACGTTGCCGCCCTGGTGCGTTGCTGCTGGAGCGCAGAGAATGGCCTGCTGCAGTGGGAACCGTCAATAATCCTAAGATCCATCATTCAGGGATATAACGCTTCTGTTAGAGGGAGAGAGAGAGAGAGAGAGAGAGAGAGAGAGAGAGAGAGAGAGAGAGAGAGAGAGAGAGCGGAGAGCGTGTCTCACACACACGGATGTGGGATAGACTAACGACTCGATGACCAGCGATTATTCGAGGTGTGTGTGTGTGTGTCTTTCTCCATCAGACCGTTTCCGAATATGCAGCCCCCCCCTCTTTTTTCGTGGCAGAGAAAGGGCAAGCGGACAACGCGAGGGGCACCTATTAAAATTTTTATTGGAGGAAGGATTACGCAAGAACGTATAGCCCTTCTGGAGGGCCGCTGGCCACATTTGTTAAGCGAGATTAAGAAATATGGCCACTGGGTCGCCAGGGATGGGGGAGGGGGGCTGCGGTTTGGGGAGGGGGAGGTTCAACACTGGAGGCGCGAAGGACTGCCACAAGGGATTAGCAGGACGACCGGACAGACAGACAGGCAGACAGGCAGACAGACAGACAGGCGGGCAGGCTACTGTTCAAGAGTACACAGGCGCGAGCGTTCCCCCAAATAACCGAGACTTCGGTGAAAATCGATCGTCCCGCGAACGAAAAATGTTCCGACCGATACTTCTCACTGCCAGCGTCGATGAGCTGATCAATGCAATCAATCTATGACGGGCTCGGCCGAGGGAGACGAGGGGAGGCAATTTTAGCTGATCCTGTTTCTATCTTTTGCGAGTGATGGCGCCGCTGATGGACAGGTGCCTTGCTTGGACAACGTAGACAAGGCTGTCCGGGGCCCGGGCCGGCCCGGACCGCCCCGACCGCTGGCGAGCTCGCCGAGGGGATGAAGTTTGATCCAGTGGAGCCACAGGCTGCCCTCCAAGAGTTGCCGCCCGTCCCGTCCGCCCTAGTCCGACCCAGTCCGACCGCCGCCGCAGGGCGTGTTGGGCCCACACGATGGTCGGCGACTTGGTGTCGGCACCTCTGTCGCTAAGCCTTATCTCACGCATCAGGCCACCTCACAGTGGACTTGCCAGCGGACCGGTGGGGGCGGTCAAAACCCCGGACGCGTTTTGAGCTCCAGCGTCGCTAAATAGGACTCGAACCGAACGTGTGACCCCACCAATGGATTGCTCTCCGAACGAGGAATCCATTGGTGGGGTCACACGGTCCCATTTAGCGACTCCGGAGCCCCATGCAGAAAGTCGGTACTTGAACCCAGGGACACTCCGCCTCCTTCCCCGGCCCTTTCTCGGGGAATCGGGGTCAGCCTCCGGATGCAGGGACAGTGTGGTGGACGTGGAGGGCCTTGCTGGCCTGGCGGGCTGGCCCGGCGGGGGCTCCATAGAGGAAGTAACCGAATGAAGTGCGCCACTCCGGGGAGGGAGCGGCCTAAAGCCGGCCGGCCCAGCACGGTCCTCGTTCCGCCTCGCCCCGAGTGCACCGACAAACACGAAAACGTTAACGAGTATCTTGCCCGGCGTCGTTCGGGCTCGGAGAGTATTCAAACTTGATGGCGCGTCCACCCATCGGATATAGGCTATGTCCGCCTCTCTAGGGTTGGACTCCATGCGTCTGTCTGCTCGCAAGTCTATTTGTCTGTCTGTCTGTCTGTCTGTCTGTCTGTCTGTCTGTCTGTCTGTCTGTCTGTCTGTCTGTCCTCTGACCTCCTCATCCTTCGCGGCACTTCCCCCTGGACCGTGCCGGCCGTGCCCCGCGGGAAATTCCCGCTTTGTCCCCGGGATCCCCCCTCCCCTCCCCTCCCCCTCTTTCGATGTGGTTGCGGCAACAGGCCCCCTTATCTGCTGCCCATTGCCCCCCAGGGCCGCCAACACACACCTTGCTTGGCACAGGTATCGCTGCCAACACTGCCGAAAAAAAAAGAAACCTTTCTTTTTCTCTCTCCGCGAGTCAAAACAAAACTTAACTGGCGACAAGCGTTGTTGGCACTTTGACGACAGGGTCGCCGAGCAGTCGCTCTTGGCGCAAAGCCGTGGAATGAGGTGTGGAGGGGGGGGGGGCGTGTAACAAGGGGTCCGCTTTACCTGCACGCCGCTTATCCCCGGGGGCACGGGGCACGGCACGGGGAGGGGTACAAAGGGGTTGAGATGATTGAGTTAGATGCTATGGTGGAGCTTCGCGACGCCCAGCGCGCCTCACCCGCCCCGCCCCGCCCCGCCCCGCCCCGCCCCGCCCCGTTCAAGGACTCGCGGCGTGGACCACGAGGATTGCCAATACTTGTGAAAAGAGCTAAGCGGATCAATTTTGGCTCGACCCGACCGCTCCACAGAAAGGACGAACAACTGGGAAAATACGTTCCAAACCTCGCCCCTCCTCGCCTCGGCCTGAGCGCTGCGCGAGGCGCTGCGGCACTTGAAAGCCGCATCGCCACACGAGTGGAAAGCAGGGTTTTTCTTTTATTCGCAGAGTAGGACCCGTGCACAGTGGGCTGGGAGACCGGCGGAAGCGGTCGAAATCCCGGACGCGTTTTGAGCTCCAGAGTCGCCAAATGGGACTCGAACCGAGCGTGTGACCCCACCAATGGATTGCTCGTCGGGAGACCAATCCATTGGTGGGGCCACACGTTCGGGACGAGTCATGGTTAGTGACTCTGGAGCTCGAAACGCGTCTTAAGTTTGACGCGATGCTCTAGACTCTGGCAGTGTCGCCGAGACGAGACGGGAAACGCGACGCCGAAGCTAGAACAAAAGGGAGAAAGAGACTTTGCAGCCGAGGCAGGCAGCGGCGTGGCGGAGGGGGAGAGAGGGGAAGGCAGTCAACAGCCTTTTCGTCCCCCCCAATCCAGGGCAGTGTAGGGCTTATGCACAACACAGGGCTTGGAAACACGGGATGGCGGTTGGCGGTCGGGGTGGCGTTGCTCGGGCAAAAGGCCGCCCCGCCCCGCCCCGCCCCGCCCGCCCCGCCCCGCCCCACCCCGCCCCGCCCCGCCCCACCCCATCGTTTTACCTCAGTCCCATTTGCCAGGAGGCCAGCACCTTCACCTGTTTGGCTGCTGCAGGAGTACAACGAAAAGCAATTACAGACACTTTCATGTCGTTTTTCCTGTTTCCCGCCGTCCATGTTCAGTCGACGTTTAATCCCGCACCGCACGGAGGATTTGACAGCAGACCGGTGGAGGCGGTCAAAATGCCCGACGCGTTTTGGGCTCCAGAGGCGCTAATAAGGACTCGAACCGAACGTGTGACCCCACCAATGGATTCCTCGTTCAGAGAGCAATCCATTGGTGGGGTCACACGTTCGGTTCGAGTCCCATTTAGCGACTCTGAAGCTCAAACCGCGCGCCGGGGTTTTGACCGCCTCCACCGGTCTTCTGACTCACTTTGCACTGCCTTTCTAAAACCCCGCTTGATTTACACGCATTGGTTTGTATACAAAGTATTTGCCAAGGCCACGGCACTTTGTACGAACATCTGCAGGGGCCTGCCAGGTGTGGAGAGTGTCGTAACGCGTTCACTCACCAGTGCAGGCGACAGCCCTCGCCAAATAAGTGTGTGTCGTCGCCGACTCGTCGGCACACAGAGCCTCAAAGAGCAAGTCGCCGCTGGTCCACAAACAAGGCCTCTGTCGAGTTGATCGGGGCTCCGACCGCTATGAATTTCACATGAGAGGACGAAACAAAGATTTCCCGGAGCGTTTTCATCAAACGGCGGCCAAGTTTCCTCTTTGACGGGGAGGGACGGTCCCGCTAGCGCAGCGGTTCAGTCCACTCTTCATGTGCTGGCAGTGCCGGCCCCGCTTCGCGTCACGGTAGCCTCGGGGTAGAATGTGAGGCTGGGAACTCGGAGGTCCGTGGTTCAACCCCCAATACAGTTATATTTATTTTATTTTTTTACGGACCGCAGTTTAGTCGCAATCAGCCAGGCAGACCCGCCAGACACGAGCCGCGGCTCAGAGCGTCTGGCACAGTGCAGAGAGTGGCGTCGGGGTAGTCTAGTCGGTACTCTACCTGCCCCTCGCTCCGTGACGCGGCCCTTGTCGACATCTCAATCTATTTTACAGGCCGCCCGCCTCCAAGATGCACGGCTGAGGGAAAAGGGGGGGGGGGGAGGCAAGCAACCTCGCCGCACGCTGAGTGACACGACGCGGGTGAGAGCGGCCGACCCTGACTGCTGTCGTCGGATCGTCGGATCGCCTAAGTGAAAGAGAATGTTCCTTCCGGGGTCAGCGGCTGTTAACGGCCCGGCACGCTCACGCCACAGTGGGCCAGAAGACCGGTGGAGGCGGTCAAAACGCCGGACGCGCTTTGAGCCACAGAGTCGCCAAACAGGGCTCGAACCGAACGTGCGACCCCACCAATGGATTGCTCTCTGAACGAGGAATCCATTGGTGGGGTCACACGCTTGTTTCGAGTCCTGTTCAGCGACTCTGGAGCTCAAAACGCGTCCGGAGCTTCAGCCGCCTCCACCGGTCTTCTGGCCCACTGCGCAACCATGCCCACGCCCACACTCACGCCCTTGAAGGGAGTCGGATTAAAGCGGATTGATTTAAATCCCTGTTTATACAATCAGGCGGGGAGATAATCCCGCCTCATTACAAGCAACTTTCCGCACCCTCTGACTGAATAATAATTGGGGGCCCACCTGAGTTGCATAATGGATGGGGTTAAGTTCGGCCGCCCCAACCTCGACTACCCGCCGAAAAAAAAAACGGGAGGGAGGAAAAAAAGCATCGCAGCTCGGTGCGTGTCGAGACGGCGTCTGCCGTAAAAAGCGCAGGTTTATTAGCCGTTCAGAGCCAAAATTTTAAAATGCAGGCATTTTTTTTCATATCTCCGATTATATCAGTTCGGTTATTACAATTTTGAAAATCAAGCACAAACCCTGTCATAGATTTATTGCTTGTACAGATCCAAAATTTTAAAACGCAGGCCAATTTTTTTTGTGCCGATAATGTCATTTTGGTCGTTTTAAAATTTTGAAAATCTAAAAAACAAACCCCCTTTTTTTGAAGGGTAAAATTAATGCACCGGCCGACCAAAGTGCGAGCTGTAAAGCCTGGCTTCGACAACCATGAGGCCTCGGACTCAGCGAGGACGTGTTCCCGTGTCCCTCCCCCCACATCGTGGCCAATCCTCTCCCATGTCAACCCCACCCAATCCAGCACCCCCTCCCCCTTCCACACTCTGGAGGGGGGGGGGGCATTGTTCGGCCAACAATGCGGGAGAAAGTAGGTGAACAGAATGGTGGCATTACTCTCGAGCCGTGTTTCAACGAGCGGCGCCACTACAAAATCGAGAGATCGAATAAGAGGGAAGCGCTGCCCGTCGACCCGAATAATTGTGTTTGTCTCAGACGAGAGAGAGAGAGAGCGAGACGGCGTGCGATTCCTTCTCGCCAAGGAGGTCGTTGCTGGACACAGCCAACACTGGGCAAAACAAAAAAAAACTAAAAAAAAGAAGAAAACAAGAAAAAACTAAAACAAGAAAAAAAACAAGAAAAAAACAAGAAAAATAAAAACAAGACAAAACTAAAACAAGAAAAAACGAAAACAAGAAAAATAAAAACAAGACAAAACAAAAACAAGAAAAAGGCACAGCTGGATTCAAAATTGCACGCACCTTTACCCAGAAACGCTGTTTTCTAAGTTCGCAAAAAAGACTTAAAGAAAAAGTACCGCTGATAAAAAGTGCAGAGTTTCCCAGCTTGAGAGAGGGAGGTGCTGCTTGTGCGTCGGTAGGGTTGGCAACGCTGCGTCGGGGACTGACCGCAGAGACGGGTGCCGGCAGTCTCGACCGTATCAGCTGTCGCCACAATCGCACGTGCCGCTGCCACCTGTGGTGGCGCGCCACTCGAAGGGGAGAAAGAAAGAGAGAGAGAGAGAGAGAGAGAGAGAGAGAGAGAGAGAGAGAGAGAGAGAGAGAGAGAGAGAGAGAACAAAGAGAGCACGGAAAAAGGGCAGAGCGGTGCCGGTGGCACCAGCGCGCCTGTGGGACAGGGGATAGGCAACACGCTGGCCGCGTCTGTGTGACGGGCGGGCCTACCCGGCACGCTGCAGGCGCTGAGGCAGCGGGAAAGAAGAAGTAGAAGACGAAGAAGAAGAAAGAAGAAGAAGAAGAAGAAGAAGAAGAAGAAGAAGAAGAAGAAGAAGAGCAGGAGGAGGAGGCATCTTTTGCGGTATAAAAAGGAAATTCGAGGTGGAATGGGAGAGACGTGAAAGGGCGGTGATATGTGAATGCGTTTTCTCGGTTCATTTCCCCCGCAGCGTTCCCCCTCTTTTCCCCCTTCCCTCCGCCTCAGCCCTTTGCCAGGGCCCACAGGTACAACGAGCGGAAGCGAAAAATGTCGTCTGCTTCATCCAAGGCGTCGCAGCCCGCGCATCAGCTCTTTTGTCTTCGCACTTCAGCGTCTTTTCGCGAACGCGAACACACAGACACACACACACGCACACATAGCGGGCCACACTCTAAATGTTCTACAGTGAAGATTCTCCATATTATGGTGAAAATGTTCCATATTATGGTGGTGCAGCTGACTTCGTAACATACCATTGAGAATTCACTGTACCTTATAGAGATTTTGACGAATTTCGTTGGTATTATGGAGAAAATATCCACCATATTATGTTGGTGCAGCCTTTCACCGTAAGACATTTACTGTGCAGAAGATCGGCGAAGGCGGCCAAAATTCCAGAGGCGTTTTGAGCTCCAGAGTCGCTAAACAGGACTCGAATCGAGCGTGTGACCCCACTAATGGATTCCTCGTTCGGAGAGCAATCCATTGGTGGCGTCACAGGTTCGGTTCGAGTGCCAGTTAGCGACTCTTGAGCTCAAAACGCGTCCGGAATTTCGTCCACCTTTACCGTTCTCATGCGCTGCGGATGAAATCCCCGTTATTGGTCCGGGCGGCAGTGCCGAGGCGGTGCCGCCACCACACTGCACAGCACTCGGCTGGAAGGCGAGGAGCCGCCGAGGTGAGCTCGGTACAGCCTCAGCACAGCCTCGGTACAGCCCGAGGGGTGAATCACTCAGGGTTCTGGTGTACACATGAGTACATGAGTACGGGTGAGTACACCTTGCTTTACTCATAAATTTCACAATTTAAAACGTTTTAAGGCTTTATATAGCGTTTTTAACGACATTCGACGTTAAATCGGTCGAAAAACTAGAGAATTTCACCTTTTTAAAACTTGTGAGTACAATGAGTACGGGCAAATTTGTACACATGAGTACACTTGTGATTCACCCCTCGGTACAGCCGCACTGCTTGCACGGAAGTCGCCAGCAAACAACAACACGGCCAACAAGCGTGCCACCCAACGCGGCACACTCTCCAAAACAACGCCGCCCCCCCCCAAAAAGAAAGAGATTTTTTTCGGTGGGTTGTACTTTAGTACTTCCATACCGTGCTCCCTCGCGAAAAACGCAGCGGCGAATTTCTCATCCTTTCATTCTCGCTGCTGATGACTGGTGCACGCATCGTGGCGCCCCAGGCCCTGCTTCAACCAGGCTTCAGCCTCGGCGAGGCTCTCAGCATGTAATGAGCCAGTGATGGCAGGCGGGGCGGGGCGGGGCGTGCCATGTGTCAGCGTCAGCACAATGGCGTGCCCGCACCTAGGCCCTCGAACCACTCCAATTGTCGCTCTCTTTCTATCCTTCGGCACTCCGATGCTCCCTCTCGCCTCCAGGCTTGTCCTTTTCAGTGATAAGTTGCCGACAAAACAGACACGTCGCCTCACAGGTTTCGCGGGTCAGTCTGTGCCGAGACATGACAACGACCGGCTCGTTTGGAGCTCAAGCGAGGCTTCAGAGTCACGCCCGTGATTCCTCGCTCGAAGAACACCCGCCGTTTCGATTCGAGTTTTGAGTCTGAGTCTCGATTTGAGTTTGAGTCTCGATTCGAGTTTGAGTCTCGATTCGAGTTTGGGTCTCGATTCGAGTTTGAGTCTGTTTGAGTCTCGATTCGAGTTTGAGTCTCGATTCAAGTTCGAGTCTCGATTCAAGTCCGAGTTTCGATTCGAGTTCGAGTCCTGGATTCGAGTTTGAGTCTCGATTTTTGAGTTTGAGTCTCTGCCCTAGTCTCGACTCGAGTGCCACAGGAAAAAGTGTTTTGCGACTGCGCTGCACGGCTTGGGCGACGCGTCGTGACGAGGGCGGCCCGGCCACTGAATGGGGACTCGAAACGGAGAAATGGAGGGAGATTTAGCAGACGAGAGGTTGAGGCAGTGAAAGGGGCGAAGGAGAGGGTCGTACTTAGACGATGTCTCACTCGGGGAGACAAGTGGAGTCGTGAAGGACCTGTCCTTGGACCTGTCCACCGCGAGTGCTCCGCGAGTCTGTTAACACAACGCCATTCGGTGGCCGGGCCCGTTAGCGCACCCGACCGTGACCCCGAGGACCGGCGTTCGAATCCCCACACCCCATTTTGTTTCCCTCCTCTTTCCCCACATAAAAAATGGCTGCGAAGAAAGCGCGGGGCGGCGTCGGCCACGTCCCACACTGGAAGGGGCGGCGCCTTGACAGGCCGGCCAGTCAGTCCACCGGACAGCCTGCTGAGCTGTGCAGCGTTCGAGAACCAGTGCGTGGTCTATTGAACTGGCCAGAAGACCGGTGGAGGCGGCCGAAGCTCCGGACGCGTTTTGAGCTCCAGAGTCGCTAAACAGGACTCGAACCGAACGTGTGATCCAACCAATGGATTACTCGTTCGAAGAGCAATCCATTGATGGGGTCACACGTTCGGTTCGAGTCCCATTTAGCGACTCTGGTGCTCAAATCGCGTCTAGAGTTTCGGCCGCCTCCACCCGTCTTCTGGCCCACTGTGCGGCTGACTCCTCCGCCGGCCGGACTGACGAGAACATCTCTGCGCACGTCTTCGCGGAGAACAGGTCCATCTGGACGTGCTGACGGGGCAACGGCCAACAACTCTGGAGAAAATCGGGCAGAACCAGAAGCGTTCCAAGTAAAAATCGAAAATTACAGTGATGAACCAGCTTTACAGTGTCTGATTTCCATGAATGGATGGTGGAAGTTGTGTCGTTTTTCGTCGCGCGAGTGGCGTGCTTGTAGTCGCGGCCCGATGTTCGTCGCGAGTCCAGTCCCGTTTTGCTTTGCGAGTACACATTCGCCAAGCAGTCGTGCCAATACCGCCCCGCCCCGCCCCACGTCAGAAGTCCACATGGCGGGCACTGGGCGGCACTGGGTCGCCTCAACCCTGCCACAGTGGGCCAGAAGACCGGTGGAGGCGGCCAAATCTCCAGACGCGTTTTGAGCTCCAGAGTCGCTAAATGGGACTCGAACCGAACGTGTGACCCCACCAATGGATTCGTCGTTCGGAGAGCAATCCATTGGTGGGGTCACACGTTCGGTTCGAGTCCCATTTAGCGACTCTGGAGCTCAAAATGCGTCTAGAGTTTCGGCCGCCTCCACCAGTCTTCTGGCCCACTGTGCCGCGGCAGTGGGTCGGCAGGAAAGTCTTGTAATCTGTCCCGGTGGAGGGAGCGGCCCGCGTAGCCCCGCGTAGCCCTGCGTTGAGTGAGCTCTAGGGCCTGCGTGGCCGCCCGCCAGCCCCGCCAGCCCCGCCAGCCTGGTGCTCGGCCTCGGACACCTGCTGCACTAACCGCGTGGAGTGTAGTGGATGCCGCCAAGGACGCACTCAAGGTCGTTCCCAAGGACGCGCCCAAAGGCGGCACCAAAGTTTTGCTTTAATATCCGGACTGTCACTGGCGCTGAGAAAAGTTTTGTTTGAGTCTCAGTTAGAGAAAAAATACTGGAAGTAGATCGAACTGTTTCGATTCGCGGCTCTCGCACGCGTTTTTAGCTGCAGATTCGCGGGACTCGAACCGAACGTGTGACCACACCAATGGATTCCTCGTTCGGAGAGCTGTCCATTGGTGGGGTCACGCGTTCGGTTCGAGTCCCATTTAGCGTCTGGCGCCGCCTTCGCCGGTCCTCTGGCCCACTGTGCGACGGCGGCCTGCTTGTCGGAGGAGCAGCGGCTCGACGGCGGTGCCGATAACGATGTCAACATCGAGCTGCACCTCCCGACTCGCCGATAATTAGGCACGGCCTTGTTGGTGTATCGGCCCGCTACCCGCCTGGCCCCAACCCGCCCCGCTCCCAGCCCCGCCCCGCCCCGCCCGCGAGCAACACGGATAGGCCAACTTCCCGCTCCGAATTCCTGCGTGCCGGTGCAGTGCGAAAACTTTGGCGACGCCGCTGTATGCCAACTATCAGTCACCCATTTGTCTCTCTCTCTCTCTCTCTCTCTCTCTCTCTCTCTCTCTCTCTCTCTCTCTCTCTCTCGCACACACACACTGAAAATATACGCACTGCCGTGTGAGCCGAGCGGGGCGCCACGGGTTTGAAACCCCGGCGGGGCGTGTCCTCGGCTAGCTTTTTATAACGCTCAGCGACTGGCCCGCGACGCGGCGCGGACGCTGCAGACGCGCCAGAGACCTTGCAGAGACCCTTGCGGAGAGGTTTACAGCACGCGCCGTACCTGGCGCCATGCAGTCATAAACGGCATCCCGAAAAGGAGGGAAGCTCTCTCTCTCTCTCTCTCTCTCTCTCTCTCTCTCTCTCTCTCTCTCTCTCTCTCTCTCTCTCTCTCTCTCTCTCTCTCTCTCTCTCTTTCGCACACACACACACACACACACACACAGAGCGCAGAGCCACAAAGCGTGACGCGGCACACTGGCATACATGCGTCATTCATGGGAGCCGTCAAAGACCGGCCCGGCACTGGCCTGCCCTGTTTTTCGGCTTCAGCTCACCTGGACTTACGGGACGAGGCGGTGCACAGTGGGCCAAGACCGATGGAGGCGGACAAAACTCTAGACGCGTTTTGAGCTCCAGTCACTAAATGGGACTCGAACCGAACGCGTGATCCCACCAATGGATTGCTCTTCGAACGAGGAATCCATTTAGTGGGGTCACACGTTCGGTTCGAGTCCCACTTAGCGACTGGAGCTCAAAACGCGTCAAGAGTTTTGGCCGCCTGCACCGGTCTTGTGGCCCACCGTGCGGCGAGGCACATTCTTTACAGTGGGGCGGTGTCGCGCCGCCGAGTCGTTGTTCGAACCGCGAGCCCCCACCTCGCTACCCACGCATCGCCTGCGCCTTTCCGATTGGGTGCGCCCTCAATTTTTCCTCGCGGGGAGGAAGAAAGTGGAGGAAAAAAAGAAAGAAACAGAGAAAGTCGTTTGGCGCGCGGCACTCTAGGTACTACCGCCGCCGCTTCTACCTCATCCATGTGGTATAACTGTGCCGACAGGGGCTGCTCGCTTCGCGGACTAGCGCGGCACGGCAAAGGAGGGGGGGGGGGACCCCGCGCATTAAAATTGCAGCCGCGCGAGGTTGCGCGAGGAGGTTGTGTCATTGGATAAAGGTTGCGGAGTCAGCAGGACGTAAAAAGAAGGGTTCATAATTAATGGAGCGTAGCCGAGCCTTGCGGAGCTTCGCGAAGGCCCCCCTTGGCGGCAGTTGGCCGATACACTGCCCGCGCGGGAGAATCTGCAGTCTGAATTGTACCCAGGAACTGATGTCACACTATGCTTTTAAGTGAACAAGGAGGGTAGTTGTAGTGTGGCTCAATTGTTCTGAAAGTGTTCACAGATGTGCTATTTTGTGTGTAGAATGAAGTATGCATCGGGCATAGTCTAACTGCAGATGACCGGCTGCAGTTCGAGTACGGTTAAAATACAGTTTAAGTACACTTAACTGTACTTGAACTGTGCTCTAACTGCCGAAAAACTAGTAGTTTTTTAGGACCTTTTCAGTTTCAACTGCAGTTTTGCGGACAGTTCACGACAGTTTTGACAAAAATACGGTTTTGCCATAAAAATTCAAAATTTTTGATTTCCAGCCTTATGTTGCCTCCCTCCCTCCCACTCTCTCCCTTTTTTTCTTTTTTTTTTTTAGTCGTTGTTGAAGTTTGTCAGTCAGTAGTCGAACCCGGGCCTCAGGGTTGTCAGACCGCAACGCTGCCAACTTTTTTTTTTTTTAAAAAAACATCTTTAATAAAAATAAATAATTTACATATACACTTCAAAGCACAGCTTGCTCAAGCGGCTAATATAGACAACAGGATACGTGGACATAAAAACAAAAAACTGGTCTACGCGCTACGGAGACGTGTGAGGGTCTGGCGCCAGCGCGGGCGATGCCACTGGCCATGCCCGCGCGCTCAGGTAGACGAGGGATTACCGCCACTCCGCGCTCGGCGCGCTCCACTCCACGAGGAATTTTCCCGTCACTTGCCGAGACAAGCTGATCTGGAAGCAGTGCCGAGCTTCACTCGGCGAAATTTAGAACATTAGAATCATTCCAAGGCCGTGACGTGAAAGGGCATTCAGGGTGAAGTTGGAAGTACTCTTTGACTTCTACAGCAATAAACTTTAAGTGTAGTTTTTGACTGCATTCCCAATTGACCCCGGGAATGCATATGTCATACACTTTTTTTTACTCTCCATGTGTAAGCAAAGAGCAAATTAGAAGTATATTTGTCACGGCATTTGGATTTGGAAATAAGTTGAACTTTGACTGTCGTTTGAACTACATTCTGGACTGCCAAAGCAGACTGCAGTTGGATCTGGCAACAAAAATGCAGTTGAAGGACAGTTTCTGTGCACTTTAAAGCACAAAATTGACTGCAGCCAGCAATACAGAACTGATGGTACTTTAAATGCAATTTAAGGGCAGAAAAGAACTGCAGAAAGGAACTGCAGATGAGCCACTGCAGTTTCAAATACAGTTTGACTACTGATCCTTTCGCGCGGGTGTGCTCCGTCGCTCTGTCTCTCTCGCACCTCCACGTCGCGACGCTCCAGTGCGAGAGAGACAGAGCGCTGTTCAGCCTGTAGCGTGGCCTGGTGAAGGAATCGGGAAATAACAGCCCACCTCGAGAGCAGCACACACACACACACACACACACACACGAGAGTGTGCGGAAACAGACAACACACACACAAAAGGCTTGCACACGTAGAGAAGATGTCAGAGCCCCGTCAGATCAGTGGGATGGAAGGCAACAGCCCGTGAAAAAAAAGGAGAACGAAATAAGACGCTCGTGCTTTGCGCGGCGTGCCAAGGAAAAGGCAAAGAACCACTTTATCCTGTTTGAGGGAGTGTGTTCGAATAATTTCTCCCCAACCCCAAACATGTTTTTTTTTTTTAACGAAGAGAATTAAGTTGTTTCGAGTTCAAGATTTTGGTGTTCGGGTTCACATCCGTCTTTGTTGGAAATCGCAGTCGAACAGTCTGGTTGGTCACGTGGTGGGAGTCGGGCCCCTACCTGTTTGACGCGGGTTCAAATCCAACTTCCTTCTGCATTTTTTTTGCATTTTTTTGCGCATTTTTTTTTTTTTGCCTCGACAGTGCAAGGCCTCATGCCTCACCGCCTCTCTCGGCGCGCCAGCACCTTGGTCCCTCTCCTAGCAGATCCCACGGGCATCACTTGTGGATCGCCCCACGGCGCGGCACGGCGCGGCACGGCACTGCAAGGCAAGGCGCAGCACTACGGAACCCTCCACCAGTCTCTCTGTTTCGCGAAATCTTGCCATGATTTCGTTCCAACCCTTTCCGCGCTGCAGCTGCCTGCCCGCCTCCGGCGCACTGCCGTGTGAAGAGCCTTCTCTCTCGCACGCCCCGCGGCGCGCCCCGCGAGTGCGACAGAGACAGAGCGACGGGCCGGGCGGTGACGGTGACGTCCTCCAGGGCGAGGTGATTGCTGATGAAAAGGCTTGATGGATGGGCTGCAGGCGGGCCGCCTCCCTCCAGCGAGAGCGACCGAGACACAGCCCGACGACGACAAGGCGGTGGCCACGCCACTGCTAAATATTCGGCCGATGCAGCAGGTCGAGCATTAGCTGGGCGTAAATCACGTGCCATCGACAAGCCCTCTGGTGGCGGGGCGCACAATGGTGGGCCTCTTTGCAGTGCAGCGCCATGGCAGCGCCCACAGTGGGCCAGAAAGACCGGTGGAGGCGGCCAAAATCCCGGACGCGTTTTGAGCTCCAGAGTCGCTAAATGGGACTCGAAACAAACGTGTAACCCCACCAATGGATTGCTCTCCGAACGAGGAATCCATTGGTGGGGTCAGACTCTCGGTTCGAGTCCTGTTTAGCGACTGTGGAGCTCAAACTGCGTCTAGAGTTTCGGCCGCATCCACCGGTCTTCTGGCCCACTGTGCGGCGCCCTTGTGGGGCCACCCCATAGGCCTGGAGGGCTTTGGGACCGGACACAGACTCCGTAATCTCCTCCACTGCATCGCGCCGCTCTCGGTGGCCGCGCTGTTCGCGCCAGGCCGGCCGGCCACAAAGGCAACGACGGTACAAACCCATAACGGGGCACCGCCCGGCACCGCCCCAAAACGAGCCCCTCCCGCTGCGCTAGCTCGCTTCCTGCCCCGTCAAAGCTGGTGCAGCCGTCCCGGCCACCAAAACGAGAGATTCCAGACACATTTGGATAGCAAGAGAAACGTGCTGATGGTTTTCTCGACTGATCCAGCACACTGTGCATGGCTTGACTCTCGTGCCTCAAACATCTCCTTCAAGTATTTTCGGATACTTTAGTTTTCGGGGGCGCTGGTTCGCTGCATACCCACCCCCTCTCCCGTTCGAGTTTATTTCATAACAACACGACCACAGGAAACCCGCCCCCGGCCCGCTGCCCCGGCTGGCCTCGCCCGACGCGTCCTAGATCGTCGGGGCGGCGCTCGGTGCCCGGCCTGCCCCGGCCCGCCCTGGCCGTATCGTACCTGGTGCCCCGGGCGAGGACCCGGCCCGCCTCCCCGACACACAGGCCCGTGTTGGAGGGCGCGGCACCAGGGCGGGCGGCCTCCTTGGCACCCTGGCCGTCACACAGTGGGCCAGCCAGCGCCGGCGGTCAAAACCCTAGACGCGTTTTGAGCTCCAGAGTCGCTGAACAGGACTCGAACCGAACGTGTGACCCCACCAATGGATTCCTCGTTCGGTGAGCAATCCATTGGTGGGGTCACACGTTCGGTTCGAGTCCCAGTTAACGACTCTGGAGCTCAAAACGCGTCTAGAGTTTCGACCGCCTCCTCCGGTCTTCTGGCCCACTGTGCGGCGGCTGGCAGGCCACCTGTGTACGCGGTGGGGCACTCCTTGGCGAGCGCCTTTCGCAAAACGGCCGTTGGCAAACAATGGCAGACCGAAGGCCCCGCCGAAGGGCGCCTCCCTCGTCACGCACGCCCTGCTCCTGCATGCCCAGGAACGCCGTCCATCACCGGGACGCATCGGATACATCAGGCTGCGCCGTGCCGAGCCGTGCCGAGCCGAGCCGCGCCGAGCCGAGCCGAGCCGAGCCGAGCCGAGCCGCGCCGCGCCGAGCCGAGCCGCGCCGAGCCGAGCCGCGCCGAGCCGAGCCGCGCCGAGCCGAGCCGCGCCGAGCCGAGCCGCGCCGTGCCGAGCCGCGCCGAGCCGAGCCGCGCCGAGCCGAGCCGCGCCGAGCCGAGCCGCGCCGAGCCGAGCCGCGCCGAGCCGAGCCGCGCCGTGCCGAGCCGCGCCGAGCCGAGCCGCGCCGTGCCGAGCCGCGCCCGGCCACAGCTGGGGCAGCGCCGGGCCAGGCCTCGAATTATTGCCCCGGAACGGTTTGCTCGGACAAGCCAAGGAAACCTTCCGCTCAAAGGGAAGCGGGAAAACCCAGGAAAAGTCAACGGCATGTGTGTCACCCAAGATCAGAAAAGCTCAAGGCGTTATTGATAAAATGGATCAACAAAAATAAATTTAACAAAAATTAAAGTAATGTTTCTTTTTAAAAATAAAAAAGTCGGTGATGAAATAGAATTTTTCTGCAGGTCTCCATGACGATTTCAAATTTTGAAAAAGGTCACTTTTTCCTGGGTGGTTGACGCTTCAGCCTATCCGCCCTGCTCACCCAGACCCCCTCCCACTTTCGGCCGGCCGACCGACGACGGCTGGCTGGCTGGGCGACCACATGTGTAAAATAATGCAATAAGTGGCCGATGATGGGTTACAAATCCCCCCAAACGCACAGCCGGGCGATTTTTGCGGCCTCTGCGGGTGAAATATTGGATCGGGGAAGCGTAGGGGAGGGAGGGGGGAGAGGGGGGCGCAAGAACAACCTGGTTTGGCGGGAAAGACGGCCGCCCGGCCGCGTAGCCGCGTAGCCAATGTGAAATGGAGCATGCCGAAACTGAGACAAAACGAGAGTAAACAGGCGTCGTTTCTCCCGGTCGTTCGACGGCAGCGGTTGGCCGCCCCGCTTTCGCCACAAAAGTGGGCCAAATTTCCCCACGACGAGGGAAGATCGAGAGGATTTGCCGAATCTCATCTGCCTTCCAACTAGGTGCTTTACTCTCGAGAAATAAGCAGGCGGTTGGCAACCCTTGCAACATCGTTGTTGTTTCGTTGGCAACGCTGGGCTGCGGGGTACTTTCTGCGTGTTTCCCAGCCAGGCCCTTCCAGGCGCGTTGTACCTGAAGCGAAGCCACTGCACTGATTTTAGTTTTATCAAACTTCCGGGCTGTTCCGTTCAGCAGGAGTCGATAAGCAAGACGCACAGTGGGCCAGAAGACCGGTGGAGGCGGCCAAAACTCTGAAGGCGTTATGAGCTCCCGGTAAAACCGAATAAAAACGAAACGTGTGACCCAACCAATGGATTGCTCTCCGAACGAGGAAGCCATTGGTGGGGTCACACGTTCGATTCGCGTCCTGTTTAGCGACTCTGGAGCTCAAAACGCGTTCAGAGTTTTGGCCGCCTCCACCGGTCTTCTAGCCCACTGTGCGACGGTCCGGCCCTTTCGATGCCTGAAGCGCACTGATTATTTCGCCCCGCTCCAACTTCCGTATCCATTCACCCCAACAAACTGCAGAACGAAAACGAAAACGAATCCACGCACGGAGGAAAAGGGAAACGAATCTGATTATTTTGAGGCACAATTGTTTCCCGTCGATGGAAGGGAATTGGCGCACTGAGGACCCAATCCCCACCTTCTACTTATTCCAGGATTTGCGCGTGGCTCCAATGAAAAGGGGGGAAGAGGTACACGCTGAAATTCCATTACGCACACAGCCTTCGAGGCGAGTCGAACCGGAGGGGCAAAATAAACCGACGCACAGTCACAGCGCGGGAAAAAACAAACGCCTCCTGTTCCCGCGGCGCGTTTGGCGTGAGGGAAAAACGCAACGCGATGCTCCCGTTTCGTGCCACAGTGTTGACACACGTCCCGTTTCTCCCGCCCTTTTCGGGAGCGTTTTTGAGAGTGAGGGAGATGATGAATGAAGGTGTCGCGCAGTATGCCTAATGGCAGCTAAAAAGGGCACTGCCACACAGTGGGTCAGATTCGGAAAAAGCTGTGCAAAAAAGCATTTTGTAAACGTTCGAATTTGGAAAAACTGATTGCTGTATGTGATAAAGGGATGTCTAGTGCGGCAGAAGCCGATTTTATTTTGTCCCTGCACCGCCCGTTATCGGCAGGCTGAGCGCTTCCGTCTCCGCTATTTCAAACGCTGAGCGCGAAGCGATGCGCGTCGGAGAAATCTAGTTTCTTCTTGCGCTGTTCTACGGAACTGAGGGAGGTCCAGAAATTATTGAACCTCATGACTCCGTAGTTTAAAACCTCCTCTTTCCATTGGTACCAGCGGAATTCCGTTATCGTTGATAGTTTCGGCGACAGAGCGAAATACATAAAGGAATGCAAACCACCATTTTCATGACAAATCACTCTTACAAAACAGGCTGGGAAACCTGAAAAGCACCGGAAAGCACCGCGATTTTTGTACCAACTTGAAGCTTGAAGTGTCCTCTATCGAACGCACTACGCGGATTTGTCGGCAAGTTCCGGCATAACCCGTGAGAAGCAAAACAAGGGACCGATGCAGAGGGCGCGCGCGCGGAATTCGGGCCAGACCGGGCAGCGCCGTAGCCAAACGGTTTCGCCGATCGGACTCAAATTTTGTGTGCGGGGGTTTTGAAGGCCGGCGAGTCCATTTCCGACGTTATTCTGAGTCAGTGGCGTACCCTTTTCCCAGTAGCGTAGGTAAAATTACAAAAAAAACCTATATTGCTATGACATCTGTATTCTGTAAGTTTACGAGGTTCCTCAATTCAGTTTTTGCACTATTTTGATTCAGTGGCGTATTCTTCACCCAGTGGCGTAGGTGACAAAAAACAAAAACAACTGAATCGTTTTGAAATTTTCGTTCTGAACGTTTAGGAGGTCCCGGAATACAATTTGATCAATATTTTTGATCAGTGGCCAACCCGATACTAAGTGGCGTAGGCTAAACACAAACAAATAAGACGTAATCGTTATGAATCTGCAGTTTGAAATGTTTAAAGGGTCCAAAAGACACCCACCAGTTTTTAAAACGAATGGAACCAATTCATAACAATCAAGGAGTTTTTTGGATGTGTTATTTTTTTTTGTCTACGCCACTGGACTAGAGACAAGCCACTGAAGCAAAATTATGTTAAAATTGATTTCAGGGACCCCCAAAACATAGAGAACCAAAAATTGATAACGATCAAGTTGATTTTGTGGTGTTTTGCCTACGCCACTGGGTAAAGGGTACGCCACTGATTCAAAATAACGTCAGAAATGAACTCGCTGACCCTCGAAACCCCTGGACACCAAATTTGAGTCCGATAGGAGTAACCGTTTAGCCGTGAGACATTTTGCACAGCTTTTTTCGATTCCGACCCACTGTGTGCCACCGCGGTGGGAAGAAAGTGAGCCGAGCCGAGCCGAGCCGAGCCGAGCCGAGCCGAGCCGAGCCGAGCCGAGCCGAGCCGAGCCGAGCCGAGCCGAGACGAGACGAGCCGAGCCGAGCCGAAAATGGAGAAGGAACCGGAAGGCTGCGGGCCGCCGGGTCAGCGCGAAGGGGAAGCTGCTGTGGCTGAACAGAGAGAGAGAGAGAGAGAGAGAGAGAGAGAGAGAGAGGGAGAGAGAGAGAGAGAGAGAGAGAGAGAGAGAGAGAGAGGAAGGGGGACGGGGAGGGGTAAAGCCGCGAGCCATATTTTGTTTTATGGCCATCAGCCCCCATTGAAGGTGGGACGTGCGAGCAGGCGAACCGGCCGGCTCGGCTTGGCTTGGCGGAGACAACATCGTCTCGTGGTGGCAGTTCAACTGATGAAAACAGTTTAATTTATTGAAAACAAAACGATTGATTAGAATCTAAGCTGCATGGGAAACACTTAAACATGCATTTTAGTGGACGTAGATTGAAAAAAAGAGTCGTTGGGACTTGAAAAAAAAAGGTCATTGCAATTGAGAAATTCGGTGTGAATCGAAAAATTGTCTCCGCGAATTGAGAAAAAGAGACGTTGGCCTCCATGCTCTGTGTTCCGACACTGGAAGGCTGAGGGCTGGGCTGGCCCCTTGGCTGGCCCCGAGGCTGGCCCGGTGGGGGCGTGTCGACTTGCTGAGTAATTTATCGCAGCGTTAAACGCTATTCGACGTCCTGTCTCAGCGCCGAAGCCAAGTCGTGTGAAACACGGAGACAGCAAGCCAGCGTTGTCACCCACTCACAGTGGGCGGGAAGGCCGGAGGAGGCGGACAAAACTCTAGACGCGTTTTGAGCTCCAGAGTCGCTAAACCGGACTCTAACCGAACGTGTGACCCCACCAATGGATTGCTCTCCGAACGAGGAATCCATTGGTGGGGTCACACGTTCGGTTCGAGTCCCATTTAGCGAATCAGCAGCTCAAAACGCGTCTAGAGTTTTGGCCGCCGGCGCCGGCCAATGAAATCCACGCTGCGTGCATGCAGCGACATTCGCCTCCGCATCCCCCGCCATCCCACCGCTATTCCAATCCCTCCTCCAACGCGCCGCGGCCAAATTGCTCCGTCTCCCCCACCGCTAAAACAGGGGCCACAAATCTACACCGTTTTCTGATTTAAGCCCCCCGCGCTGCACTTGTGAGAAAAGGATGGACGATCGGTGCTGCGCGTGAGGCCGCGGGCACGTCCGCGACGGCCTGGGGCCGCCGAGGGCAGCCTGGGGCTGCCTGGGGTGGGATAAAGGAGATGGCCAGACGAGCAGTGCGGCTGGATTGGGGGGCAGGATTAGTCACGCACCTATTGTGAGTCCGAGACGGGGCTAGCTTGTTAAAATGAACTACACCCACCAGGAAGTGAGGGGTTTTCCTTGCAGGCGGACAAAAATCCCGACGCGGTTTGAGCTCCAGAGTCGCTAAACAGGACTCGAAACGAACGTGTGACCCCACCAATGGATTCCTCGTTCGGAGAGCAATCCATTGGTGGGGTCCCACGCTCGGTTCGAGTCCCATTTAGCGACTCTGGAGCTCAAAACGAGTCTGGCGTTCCAGCCTCGCGTTTTGCGGAGTGCCCGCCCGCCACGCGCCGAACGCTGCCCCGTTAACCCGCCACTGCAAGATTCTTGGCGGAGATGCCGCGGGGCGAAATTGCCGACGTCGTCACAAAGTCTTGCACACTTTTCCACTCAAAGTTGCCCTTAGCCTCTAGGCCCCGCATATGCAGCAACAACAAACTGCAGCGAATTGCCGCCTACATTGTAGTCGATTGGCACTGGCCTGAGACTGCCCTCGTGATGCTTCTTTGTAGAGCTTCGCAATCACAGCACTCATCGCTCGACACGGTGGGCCAGAAGACCGGCGGAGGCGGCCGAAATCCCGGTCGCGCTTTGAACTCCAGAGTCGCTAAATGGGACTCGAACCGAACGTGTGACCCCACCGATGGATTGCTCTCCGAACGAGGAATCCATTGGTGGGTCACACGTTCTGTTCGAGTCCCATTTAGCGACTCTGGAGCTCAAAGCGCGTCTCGAGTTTCGGCCGCCGGCGCCGATCTTCTGGCCCACTGTGCTGTACGCTGCCCAGGCACGCCCGCCTCGTCGCGATGCGAGCGTCACGGTGTCACGACACTGCAGGCGTGTCACGCGGCGCGTCACGCGGCGCGTCACGCGGGGACTCACGATTACAGCTGCGTTACAGCTCCAAAACGGGACCAAACTGCAGCCACAAAACGGCGGCCCTCGAATACGCTTCCTCCCTAACTACATACATCACCGCGGGCGGCGGAGATACTGCCATTTCAAACTGGAGCGTGTGGCGACCTGTTCAAACCACCACACTCAAAAAAGTTGTCTAAGCATCCGCTTCGCGGCTACGAGGGAATTGAAGGCATTGTAGAATTTTTTGCTTGATAATTTGAGGCACTTCGTCCGAGATTTTACTGTGACTTCGTTCTCCTCACAATGTGAGGCGATGCTTACAGTGCAGGAATACGAATTTGTGTCTTCAAATTTTGAACGCATTCTATCTCCCTCTGGGATTACAGGGCCTGCTGACAATGCGTCCTGATGGATAGAGAGACGATAGAGGGAGGCGATAGAGGAACGGGATGGATGGAGAGGAGGTGTGGTGGCCCACTGGTGGCCCACTGGTGGCCCACTGGTGGCCCACTGGTGGCCCACTGGTGGCCCGCTGGTGGGTCGGCGCCCTCCATAGAAGTACGGCCATATCATAGCAGCCATTGTGATTCAGCTAACGTGTCTAGCATTGACCGCCGCGGCGCGCTGGCTGTTTGAAAGGGCCCGAAGATTGGTGTGAGGGGCGAGCGAGGATCCTAGTGGGTAGTGGGTTTCGAGGTGAAAGGGTTTTCAGAAAGAATGCTTTCCCCCCACCCTCCCCTCCGTTCGCAGTGTCCCCCCCCCTTTTCTTCCACGTCTGATGCTGATGTATGGCAGGTCCCCGCGTTCCTCGCCGCCCATGGAGGGCAGTGGCCCGTCCACATCGGAAAAATATAGCAAAGTATGTCATAACGAACCGTGCACCGCGCCCCGCCAACATTTTGTTTCGACATGAGGGCTCACTGCGTTTTCATTAAATTATGCGCCCAAAAATCATCGGTTATCACTTTCACAGGGGGCCAGAAGACCGGTGGAGGCGGCGAAAATTCGAGCTCCAGCCAGAGTCGCTAAACAGGACTCGCACCGAACGTGTGACCCCACCAATGGATTCCTCGTTCGGAGAGCAATCCATTGGTGCGGTCACACGTTCGGTTCGAGTCCCATTTAGCGACTCTGGAGCTCAAAACGCGTCTAGATTGCTGCCTCTCTTTCTGCTCATTCACCACAAACTGCCGTAATGCGTCGACGTCTTGCATAACCTAGCAGAAGCTTTGCCGGAATCATAAAAAAAAAAATCAAATACCCATCTGATTGGACAGCCCCGTCCGTCAAAAAAAAAAAAACGGTGAAATAAAAACACAACAAAAACCCGGCAAGGAACGAAAACGCAGACGCAATGCAACAAGGCGATACTTTTGCAGATTTACGATCCAGGCCAGAGCCAGGGCGGAACGCGGCGGAACGCATCGAGGAGATATTCCCGCGAAAAGACAGATGAACGCGTCGCATCGGGCAGCCGTGGGTCCGTGCCGTGCCGTGCCGTGCCGTGCTGTGCCATGCCGCGCCGTGCCGCGCCGTGCCGTGCAGCAGCGCGGCGCCGTTCCAGGTTCCTTTATTGATATTGCTTCCAAACAGAAGGGCGATCCGGAAGGACGGAAGGAAACGGCGTGAATAGTAATTATGATTCCGGACCGTCAAAGAGACGGACGCACACTGCGGACAACTTTCCAAAAAAAAAAAGAAAAAGAAAAAATACGATTTCAAGAAATCCTAGGAGTCACGAAGTCAATTTGATTATTGTGTAAGAGTGTGGAGAAAGAAAAGAAGTGGTGTTGTGAAGTTGTGGCTCAGGGGAATACCAATGGCAGTGGTACCAATGTGGTCGATGTGCCACCCGTCGAAATTTAAACTTGACAAAATAGAAATCAAAATGCTGGTAAATTCAAAAAATTCCAATGCTAATGTATTCCGCAGTGTTCTGACAATGGAACATCTTTAAAGTCCATCATTATTAAAATGTTCTTGGCAGAAAGAAGTCAGTAAATTAATTTTCACGGGTTGGCAACTAGTTTCTCGGCGTCTGCGCCCTTGCGAAAATCGCGAAGCTGAAAGCACCAGCAGTCGCGCATTAAAACTGCCCATCCATTGTTGCTGACGTTGAATTGTTTGGCTTGTTTCAAAAGGCTATGGTTCTCTAGTCATGTTTTCTTCAATTCTGTGTAATAGTTCTCCCTTACAACGTATCAACACCATGAAGGTTTGTTTGACAAACTTCATAAACTCGGGAGGGATGGTTTCGAAACGCAGGTGAGTCTTGTTCGAGAAACATGAGCACTGCAAGTCGCGAGGTGGAGCGAAGTGGTCCTAGTGCTAACTGAATCACAACAACAACAAAATTGTTTTATTGACAGAAAAGAAAGGAATATTTGAGAAACTGTATGTCAGAAAAAAAGAACTTTTGTTTTGCTAATTTTCTGTGAATATTTTTTTAGAAAGTCATCACACAAAGATTGAAAATTTGTTTTATATGAATTTTCATGAGCAGGAAACAAAGAAAAAACAAGAAAGAGAGCAAAATTAATACAGATTTCAAATGCTACAGTTGGTTAAACTGTTAACAGGTTGCAAACCTACTGCGCATGTCCAAAAACACTCCAATCAAGAAGTATTATTGGATAGTTCTACCCGAAAAACTGCGTTCGAACCGACACCAATTCTATTGTTGCATCTTGTCTACCTGCAGTCAAAGAAATTTTTCATTTCGAACGTGCCGATTTCAGCTTTTGGAGTAAGCTGTACAGACCCAAAAAGAAGCTCGGCTATTGGTCCGCCCCGGCTCGGCTCCCCCCACTCCCTTTTTTTTCCTTTGACGAGTCGAGTTTTGCCATGGAAACGGCGATTTTGACAGCAAATTTCTCAAAATTGGCCACCAACTTTTTAACCAGATTTCAGCATGAGAATCAGCGTTCAAAGTTCTACAAGTCTGCAAAGTCTCATTAAAATCGTATAGAAAATTGCCGAAATGCATAAAGGGCCACACAAATTGAATCTCGGGCCGGCTGAATCCTGGGTATACTATAAGGCTACTTCGTGCCTAAAAAAAATTTCTTTGAAATTTCTTTGAAAATTTTTTTTTTAAATCTTCAGTGGTTCTATGTGTGTGAGACCACGACACAGTTGACAGAAGACCGCGGGAGGCGGTCAAAAACCCCCAAACGTACTTTGAACTCCAGAGTCGCTAATGGGACTCGAATCGAACGTGCGACCCCACCAATGGATCGCTCCCCGAACGAGGAGTCCATTGGTGGGGTCACACGTTCAGTTGACTCCTGTTTAGCGACTCCTGTTTAGCGAGCTCAAAACGCGTCCGAGATTTTGACCGCCTTCGCCGATACCGATAGTGCGAGTCAGCGAGTGGGTGGTGTGTGTGTGTGTGTGTGTGTGTGTGTGTGTGTGTGTGTGTGTGTGTGTGTCCTTCCCGTTGGCAGTGTACTTCTTCCAGACAAGCTGACGCTGGAGATAGCGCGATCGTCGGACGGCCAATAAAATAAAGTCCGAGGCAGGCGGGGCAGGCCGAGGAGAGAAGGGACCCGTGGCATATTATTGGCGAATCTGCCGACAGCCAATCAGGGCCTCGCTTCGGCCGCTTCCCGCCCGGACTGGCCAATCCGGCGGCCGCGCTCGTCTCGCTCGCCCCGTTTCGGTTTCGTTATCTCCCGGGATGGACAGCAACAAAGTAATGCAGTCCCTTTCGTTTCGGGCTGGCACACTGTGAATAGGGACCTGGGAGAATGTCGGTGGAAACATGCCTTCTTCCAAGGGAACACCAAGGAGACTTTCGTTTTTTAGTCGGGTTAAATTTGTGCTTCACCTACTAGGACACGTTTTCAAAATGAACAGTGATAATTGATTTTTCAAAATTTTCCGAAAGTCCATGGCATAGTAATTATTTTTTTAAAACAAAAAAGCACTTTTCTTTCACTTTTTTGATGAAATACCTACTCCAGTGTTTCCGGTTTCGAAACTGGTGTAGTGGAAAAAGTGACGGGGGGGGGGGGGGGGGCTGACGCGGGGCGCGGCCGACGGGCAGACCCCTCGGAAGCCGGCGCAGCAGCGGGCTGGCGTACTTGAAGACCTGCTTGCGCTGCGAGGGGCTGCGAGGGGCTGAAGGGATAGGGGTACACAGATGTGGGGGAGGGGGGTGGGGGAATAGAGGCCGCGGTCTGAACAACGCGCCCCGCCCCTCTCCCCTCAGGGAGACCATAATATTTTACGAGCGCCAGTCGAAAGGAGGCGGGATGACTCGGATGCAGTGTGTACATGTACACACACACATGAGCACACACACACACACATACACACACACACATGCACATGCACACTCGCACACAAACACACACACATGCATGCAAACTCACACACATGCACGAAAGCATGCACACACACACACACGCGCTGGTCTTTGCCGAAATGTGTGAACCGCGGAGGGGCGAGCCACGCTTTTTAAAAACTGGCTTCTCCTCGACGCGCCAGCAGCGGAGCACGAAGGATCCTCATGCACACCAGGCATCTCTTTCGCGCCCGCAAAAAGAAAGCGGAAACATGAAAATAAAAACCTGCAAATAGAGCGCTAAAAGAAGGACAAAATAGTTCAAAATTGTTGGTGTCTGGCTGGATCTCGGGTACGTAATTCAAGAAAGATACGAGTAGAGGCCCAGAGGTGCCCATTTCCAGCTACATTCGGCTCAAAGCAATAAAAAATGAAAAATGCACGAGAAAAATGAATTGCTGCAGTGTACTTGATTGAGTGACTTGAGGATTATCAAGGCCGAGGGTTAAGCCCCTGCAGTTGGCTGGGGCTGTTTGCCGAAGAGGCAAGGCCGGGCGTGGGGTGTGGGGGTAACTGGCTGGCAAAAAAAAAAATGAAACAAAAATAACAATAATGCCTTCCTTTTAAATAAAACATTGAATGCGATAAAAAACCGGAGATGGAAAAAAAGCAATTCGCCGCGTCTGTCACCGGTTCAAGTTAGGCAACCCTTTTTGCATGTAATATGCGATGCGTGCTGCCTACATCTGAGGCTTCGGGCCCACGGCGAGCAGTCGGACTCGACTTTGCATACTCGCATGAGTTTGCTATATTTGAACGTGGCAGAGACTTTTTTTTTACCAAAACTTCTTTTTCAAACCCTTTTAAAAACAACATGAGCTTTGCCTTTTTTTTTTCAAAAACTTGATACACATTCAAAACTTTGATTGATTTATTCAAAACTTTTTTTTTTCAAAACAGACTTTAAAAAAAAGTACATTTTTACTCAAAACTTAAATTTTTCTTCGAAACTTTTTTTTCGAAACCCGTTTTGTTTGCTTTTCTTCGCAGTGTGGGTGGATTGCCGCAACTAGTCGACCCCTCGCGAGAGGCAGACTGCCCGGCGTCACACCGGACGTCGCCCCGGCCGTTGGGAGCCCCTCCAGTCACATGCTTGCGAGCAGCAGACGCGAAAAATCGTTAACACAATGAGTGGAGAGGGGGAACGCGCAAAAGGGGAAAAGGAAAAAAAAGAGTAGCGACGCTTTTGTAATAAAAGTTATGATAATTATATGCAGGCCGTGTGGGTGCGCGCGCTGCCAACACGACGCACACTTCCGACAAATCACCCCACTCGGCTAAATGCTGCCAACCCGCGGCGACTAATATAGCGCAGGGCTGCCAACGCTACGGCGCACAGTGGGCCAGAAGACCGGTGGAGGCGGTCAAAATCCCGGACGCGTTTTGAGCCGCAGAGTCACTCAATGGGACCCGAACCGAACGTGTGAACCCGCCAACATTTTGCTCGTGGAACGAGGAATCCATTGGTGGGGTCACACGCTCGGTTCGAGTCCTGCTTAGCGACTCTGGAGCTCAAAACGCGTCCAAAGTTTTGGCCGCCTGCCCTGCAGTGTTCTAGCCCACTGTGCGGCGGCTGGCACGGCCCAAATTGCAGTTTCATTTCGCACGGCCCGAATAACAATAATCAAGTGTGGCAACGGATAATCCCTTGTTTATTTTGGTGTGTACGCTGTATTATTTAGAGTGCGGTTTGCGCCTCGCTACGTATATTTCACCGCCTGGACACAAAGACGGCGGCCGGCGTGGGACAGTAAATCTCTTCCTTTTCTTCTGCCGCCCCTCTCTCCCTCTGTGTCTCTGTTGCCAACCCTCGCACATCTGACCGCTTCCCATAACCCCTTTCATAATACCTTCCTCCCGGTTTCCGGGCGTGCTCGCGCGTCCGGTCCCCGCAGTCAAGACTGTCCGCGCAGGTTAGCCAACCGCGTGGCTCAGGCGCAATTATAAACAAACGACAAGTTTTGGCGCCAACCGGAAATCACGCGCAGGTTAGCCAACCACGTGGCTCAGGCGCAATTATAAACAAACGACAAGTTTTGGCGCCAACCGGAAACCACGCGCAGGTTAGCCAACTACGCGTCCGGGAGAGAAGCACGCACTTCTTTTGGCGCCAAACGGAAATTGACTCGAGGACGAAATGAATGTCGAGGAAAACAAAGCAACCTTTGGGAGACCAAAAAAGTCCCGTGTTTGAACCCACGCCCAAACAGGGTACCGCCCTTGTGACGCAACGCGCCACCCCTCGCCTTATATAATTTTATGCACATGCAGCCACCTGCTGGCACAAAGCGAGGCGCGCTTTTCAAATGGAAACACAAAACAGCCGCCTACTCTGCGAAAAACGGCAGAATAATGAAAAACAAGACAGACGCGGCGTGTCGACAAGCGGCCAGTTTCTCAGAGCGGCATGATTGGTCAGTGGACCGAAAGCTCGAACACAAAACAGTGACTTTGCTCGACAAATTTTAAAATTTGAACCGGCGACGCTGCCGTGCCGGGCTTACCTGCAGCGACGCTAACGAGACAGAGGGTCGGCCAGAATTTGGCCAAGTCCGAGATCTCGGCCAGACTTCCGCCTAATTAGCCAATTTTTCCTCTGCTTGTTATGACGAGAGCGCTGCTAATGGCACGAAAAGGTCGACCGGAAACACAGCACGGCCACCCTTCAATTCAAAAAATTATTTTTATTTATATTTTATTTATTTTTTCTAAAATTTACTTTTTTAAAAACGCCAGCAGAACGCCAGCAGGGAATGATGTTTGATTATTTTTTTTGATAACGCACTGCCGGGAAGTCTACGATTCCCTGGGATAAATTCAAGGTTTTTTCTTATGAACATCTCAAAATATTAGAATGTACTAGTGCTGAAAATTAGACCACTCCGGCGTGTACAGAGAATACTTCCAGTGGATACCGTTATGGTGTTCAAGGAAACAAACAGAGACAAACAACACAGCAGGCGCGCTCAACACCACTCCCTTTTCCGTCTCCAGCCCCGCCGCCGCCACCCTACACAAAACCCCGGGCCCTACATAACACTTCAGAGTGAGTTTCAAGGACTTCTTTGGGAGTATTCGATTGTTTGGCAGAGCCCCGCGAGATTTGATCATCTGTGCTCGCGCGCACACACACACGAACCCACACATACATCAAACTGAACAGACGTCCTCCCACCACCACACAGTGGGCCAGAAGACCGGTGGAGGTGGCCAAATCTCTATAGACGCGTTTTGAGCTCCAGTGTCGCTATGCAGAACTCGAACAGAACGTGTGACCCCACCAATGGACTCCTCGTTCGGAGAGCAATCCATTGGTGGGGTCACACGTTCGGTTCGAGTCCCATTTAGCCACTCTGGAGCACAAAACGCGTCTAGAGTTTCGGCCGCCTCCACCGGTCTTCTGGCCCACTGTGCATCATACACCGACAAACCCTCACAAAAATGCGAAAACATTTTTTTTTACGACACCAACTCGCAGAAACAAGAAGCGAGTAGAAATTGAAAAACTAATGCTGTCCGTGCGGTGGAGTAAGCTTGTCATGTCAGTCTGTCTGCCTGTCTGTCTGTCCGTCTGTCGGAATCACTGCTGGATGCTGCAGCCCGATATTCCCACGCGTCAGTCCACTAAAACTTTGGGGCCGCGGGCGGGGCGGGGCGCGCCCAGGGTTTACGATCAAGGTTGTTTGTCGGGCCAAAGGCAGTAAGTCACCGAGTATCCCGCGATGTGGTCGCCGACACGCGCAAGTGGGGTGGGGTGGGGTGGGGTGGGGCGGGGCGGGGCGGGGGCGTTTTGAACTTGTTTGGCACGTCGACAGACTTGGCAGTCGAACCGCGGACGCCGATTGGATGAGCGGAAGTCATTCCACTAGGTGTGTAGTGTAGGCAACACGAGGCAACACCTTTTCCTCGCTTTCGAGATTTCCGGGAGTCCAGAGCCATCAATAGCGCCTGCAGGTTAGGCAGACGGTCGCTTCGCTGCACCTCGCAGCGCCGCGGGCTTGCCTACCCTGACCATTGCAGGCGCCCCAGAGAAACAGAGAGAGAGGCAGAGAGAGGCAGAGAGAGAGAGAGAGAGAGAGAGAGAGAGAGAGAGAGAGAGAGAGAGAGAGAGAGAGAGAGAGAGAGAGAGAGAGAGAGAGAGAGAGAGAGAGTAGCCTGCGGTAAACTTTGCCGGTCCGCGACACAAAAATTTGTCGTCCTCTTTGGGCGCCGCCAGCAGCCTGCGCCCGCCCCGCCCCGCCCCGCCCCGCCCCGCCCCACCCGTTGGCAGCGCGCCGACCAGCCGGCCTCGCAACATGCCGATACAAATCCCGGCCGACGTCACAATCACGGAGAGAGGGACAAGGAATGAAGCAAGAGATTGAAAAAGGGTGCGCGCCGGGCCGCAGGGCCGCAGGGCCACGCCCCCCGGTTGTTGCCAGTGTAGCGAGCGATTGCCAACTTGGGCTTGGCAGTGCAGTGCCGCGGCGGGACGCACCGCAAATGAGCGTTTAAGGGATGGGCCGTGACTCACGGCCAAGCCTCGGCCGCCATATGTGCGTGGATAAACTGCCGAGAGGTTGGCACCGCGTGGACGCCGCACCGCAGCACAGTGGGCCAGAAGACCGGTGGAGGCGGTCAAAGTCCCGGACGCGTTTTGAGCTCCAGAGTCGCTAGGGACTCGAACCGAACGTGTGACCCCATCAATGGATTGCTCTCCGAACGAGGAATCCATTGGTGGGGTCACACGTTCGGTTCGAGTCCCATTTAGCGACGCTGAGCTCAAAATGCGTCCTCGGTTTTGACCGGTCTTCTGGCCCACCGGTTGGCAGCACTGCGTCGCCCGCCGCGCGAATCCAAAATGGCGGGAAAGTTGCCGCGTGCAAGTCGTGATTCCAACTGCGTCCAAAATAAACGGCTCGTTCTTTCCAGTTTCTTAACACCGCGGAAGAAGGCAGGGAAAATGACGGCCAGAGAAAGGCCAAACCTTTCGGGGGGAGGGAAGGGTAAATTAGTCACAACCGATTGGGCGAGCGGGACCGGCGGGGCCGCGCCGCTCTCGCGGGACGCAAAGAGAAGAAAACGCAGCCAAATTACGCACAGCCAGCCAAAGGCGGCCGAAGGCAGCCATAGCAAGCCCCAAGGTTCTCCGCGTGGCTTTCCCGCTTTCCCGAGGGGCTTTCCATACGACTGACAGCTTAGCCTTATTTCCCGTTGGTCCTTGAGTGGTTCATTTTTAATTTTTTCCTCCCCGTGTCGCTAAAAAAGAGGTTGTCCAATCCGGCGTGCCGGTTCCCTTTGAGCGCCGGGTCGCGGCGTAACAGGGAAATTGCGACGTTGCCAGACTGCAGCCGAACCGGCGGTAACGAGGACCCAAACAAAAATTGAGAATGACAACCCTCACACAGAGAAAAATAACTTCAGCATACTTCATAACATAAATTTCAGCAACAAATTAAAAATTTCAAAATATTTTTTTCTTTTTGCTTAGCGTTACTACCAAGGGGGAAGTTAATGAATATTCAATATTACGTTCTCTAGTTATTTTTTGGTAGTCGGCAAAAATAAAAAAGGACACTTAAAAGCATTTTTCGCTGGGTTTTGCATCAATTTTGCAGTGTGCTGTCCAATTAACTCGTTTTTTCCGGTCGATACGCGCTCCGACAGTCACACTGGTCATGCAACGAGGGCGGTGCGGTGCCGTCGGAGTGTCGTCTCGCCTCGCCGCGGTCGCCATTTGAGTTATGCGGTCGTTTCGTGAGAAGCCATGCTGGATGAACGGCCTGGGGTCTTGTCACCTAAGTCGCCAGCGCCCACCTCCGCGAGAACTTCATAAAATCTGCGCGGCTCGGGTTCGCGTCCTGGCCGCGGCCGGGGGGGGAAAATTACATAGAATATCAAACTATTTTCTTCAAGAGCCAAAGTGACGCGGAGGGATTGGTAACCCGCTGACCGTGGTTCGATACCCCCTGCCCGGTGCTAAGCAGCCCCCCTCCCCTCCCTGCGAGCAAAAAGGCGGCGCAACAGAAGAGGCGAACAAGGAGGGGGCGGTATCAACAAACGGGCGAAAACGGAACGGAGGAGGAAGACGCGAAATGAGGGAAAGGGGTGTGCCGACTGGGATATCGGGAGATGGGGAAAGGAGAGGGGAGGGGGGAGGAGGGAGGGGGTATTACGATAAGCTAATGGTGTGTAAGACATTGACTGGGAAGGGTTCCATGCACAGCACAGTCCCCTGGTGGAAACTGTGCCTTGTTTCTACAGTGTCTCTCTCCATTCCCATGCTGTGCCCTCTCCCCCCTCTCCCCCACCCCACTCCCCCTCCCCTCCGCCGGGTCTGCCTCGGTAATGTGATCCGTCCATTTTCTTCGAGTGATTATTCCCACGTCCTTTATTTTCGAAGCCAGGGTAAACATGACATACGAAAAATTTCAAACGTTTAAAGTGGGGACGTCCTCCTGAAAATATTTTCTTGAGAGATGAATTGGCGCGAAGTCGATGGTTTGACAAGCAGCCGCGCCAGAGAAGGAAAACAGTCTGCGTCGGAGGAGCGTTTCGAAAAACGAAACAAATCATATAAAATGTACGCTCCAGAATGTACTCCTCCTCTCGCTCCCCGCGAAAAAAAAAAGTTGAGAACTGCACTGTGAAGGCGAGACGTAAGGTATACGGTGGTGCAGGCAGCTCCCAAGCACGCACACTCAGAGAGGCCGTATCTCCAACACGCAGTACGATGTGAGACTTTACCGGGGGACGGCTGGGTGGCATTCGCCGCCTGTTCACCGCAGCAGTGGCACTTACCTGCAAAAGAGAAATGGGGCATTACACAAACGGACTCACACAGTGGGCCAGAAGACCGGTGGAGGCGGCCGAACCTCCAGACGCGTTTTGAGCTCCAGAGTCGCTAAACAGGACTCGAACCGAACGTGTGACCCCACCATTGGATTCCTCGTTGGGAGGGCAATCCATTGGTGGGGTCAAACGTTCGGTTCGAGTCCCATTTAGCGACTCTGGAGCTCGAAACGCGTCCGACGGACTCACGCACTGATACCGAGGCGCCCCTTTCAGAATCACGTGATCCCCTAACTTTTCCATTTCACTGCCGTTCCGCTCAGCGCCGAGTCCCGTTTAAACCGGACGGCGCCCGGTAATACTTGTTCCGGGTCTTCTGTTGCCGGAATTAGATTCAGATTCAAATTGAGGTTCGGGAGCAGAGGCCAGCGTCTCGAGACGGCGCTCGGCCGGCCAGGAGGGGCGCGCTGGTTTTAAATAAACAACAGGGAGAGGAAAAGAGCGCTTCGCGGAAAGAGACGATTTGAAAATAAGATAAAATCGTTCACTTTTCCAAATGTGACGCGCGTCTGAAAAGAGTACCCTCCACCACACGACAAATTTAGGTCAGAAACAATAAGCCCCCACGTTTCTGCGACAATGTTCACGACATATTCGTCAGAAAGTGACAACATTCACATTCGCATTCATTCTAACGAACATGACGTCACAATCGTCGAATAACAGTGCCTCGGCAAAAGTCACGAGGCGCGGCGCGTCCTCATCTAACTTTGCAGAGCGGGCCGACAGTGAGGGATTGGAGGTGGCGCGAAGTGCGTCTCGGTATCATTTGTAAGAATTGAAACGAGCCAGCAGCCTCCTTCATGCATTTTGTTTTCTTCCTCTAAACCTTTCCCCGCACAGTGGGCCAGAAGCCCGGTGGAGGCTGACAAAACTCTGGACGCGTTTTGAGCTCCAGAGTCGCTAAATGGGACTCGAACCGAACGTGTGACCCCACCAATGGATTGCTCACCAGAGGAATCCACTGGTGGGGTCACACGTTCGGTTCGAGTCCCATTTAGCGACTCTGGAGCTCAAAACGCGCCGAGAGTTTCGGCCGCCTCCACCGGCCTTCTGGCCCACTGTGTGCTGTGCCCCAACCTCTTCCGGCCCACACCGCCAAGACAGAGGCCTTTTATATGCTAAGCGCAGGGCCGCAGGGCCGCGGGGGCGCTCAGTGTGTTACTCGGAGCGTCATTCCTCCACCGCGTATGAGTCGAATTTGGCCACGGTGCCTCTGCCATCCCCCTTCCCCCAGCCCCACAGGTTTGCAATAAAAACACGGTGGAAAATAAATTGGAATCTCTCATTCTGGAGAAGAAGGGGAAAGACAGTAAGAAAAACCAGCTCATGCTTGGACTTTGTGCCGAAACAGGCGATCACGTCGAATTTGTAAATCCTGACCCCGACACTATAAAAGTCCCCTCGTCCAGTCATCCTCGCGCCCTCTTTTCGCAGCGCGCCGCCAGACAGCACTTTCTTGGACCGGGATGACTGCCTCGCAGACGGAATGCCAAGGAGGGGTCGCCCGCCCCGCCCCGCCCCGCCCCGCCCTGGCGTCATGTTTCGATTGTTTCATCAGATTGACAACAGCGGGGATCGGAGGGGTTGCTTGGCGGTCGAGACGGACTTCTCAGTCTGCCTCGACACTGTGGGGTAGAGACCAGCGGCGCCGGCAAAAAATCTGGACGCGTTTTGAGCTCCAGAGTCGCTACATGGGACTCGAACCGAACGTGTGTGACCCCACCAATGGATTCCTCGTTCGGAGAGCAATCCACTGGTGGGGTCACACGTTCGGTTCGAGTCCCATTTAGCGACTCTGGAGCTCAAAACGCGTCTCCGATTTGCACCGCCTCTTCCGGTCTTCTGGCCCACTGTGCTCCACACCACTGCAAAGGGGCCGATGGTGACTTTTTCAGCCCCAGTGTCGCGCCAAAAACAGCAGAGCCGCCAGCAACACTCGCCGTCACTAATCCTGGAAACTTGAAGTCCCTTGAAGCTTGCAGCGACGCTTGCAGTCCGTTGCTCGCAGGTGCGGCTCTCTCACTCCACCGCGGTGAGACCTGACAAAAATGGAGCATGCTTCGGTCGACCTCGTTCCGGGCAAGCCTGGCCAGGGCAGGCACAGTGGGCCAGAAGACTGATGGAGGCGGCCAAAACTCTAGACGCGTTTCGAGCTGCGGAGTCGCTAGACAGGCCTCGAACCGAACGTTTGACCCCACCAATGGATTCCTCGTTCGGAGAGCAATCCATCGGTGGGGTCACACGTTCGCTTCGAGTCTCATTTAGCGACTCTGGAGCTCGAAACGCGTCCAGAGTTTTGGCCGCCTCCACTGGTCCTCTGGCCCACTGTGGCAGACCGGGGCACGCCACCTGAAACGCGCCCGGGGCCGGCTGGCGGCAGGGGCAGCACGCTGGCCGGGCCGCGCGGGTACTCTTGAGAAGTCTTTCCGGTACCCCTCGGACGTGCCTTTGACTCCGGCCTCGCCTTTTTAGTCTCCTTAATAAGAGGGTCTTTGGCGGAGGGCAGAAACGGGGCTGCCCCGCCCACACACTGTCAAAAATAAAGAGTCATTCGGAAAACAGAAGTAGAAAGTTGACGTTCACGATCACGAAGAACCCGACGACGTAAGCGCAAAGAAAAAAACAAAACTTCCCAGTCAGTGGTCACCAAGCCACACCAAGCCCGGAAAAAAGGCGGGAATAAAACGGCAGCAGCTGACACTGTGCACTAAAAGCTCTCTCTCTCTCTCTCTCTCTCTCTCTCTCTCTCTCTCTCTCTCTCTCTCTCTGTGTCTCTCTCTCGGCTGGCCCGCGGCAGCCAGTCTGAGTGCACCATTTTCCATTTCGACAGGAGCAGGCCAGGTGGCTCTGTCTCTCTCGAACTCGTGGGGGTGCCGAGGCGTGCGAGAGAGACAGAGAGAGGGCTGCAGGTGGGACGAGTGTCACTGCGGGTCGCTGCACACGCAAGAGCGAGAGGGATGCAAGATGCAGGCCGGGCGGTGCGAAACGAGAGCGACGCTCCCGGACAGTAAGAGCTGTAAATTGAAATAAAGAAGGTCTGCGTATTCCACTGGGGCTGTCCCGGCTCGGCTCGGCCCGGCTCGGCTCGGACGTCCCGGCATAGCAAATGGGCTCATTTCGAGCCAAACTTTTGTCACATTGCACGCGCGGTGACTCCGCCTGTGTTTTAATCCTTTTGACTCCTTAGCGCTCTTAGGAAGTGCCGCTCTGCTCGTACTTCACGTACTTCAGGCGGCCCCGCCTTGAGGTCCGACTGCACACAATGGCCGTGTGGCTAGAGTTTTGACCGCCTCCACCACTCTTCTTGCCCACTGTGGTCGGGGCGGGAACCCACATCCAGTGCTCCGCCACCTGCCGCAATTTTCCCAAAATATTTTTTTTCCGCATTCTCGTATCATTTTTTGGACAGATTTAATCTTTGTTTTATATGCGCGGTTTCTGCGCCAGTGAGAGTGTGGGTGGGGCCGTTGGGCCACTCCGCTCGTGCACCGCGGAAAACGCGTCGTCATGGATTCGCAATCGCACGCCATAATAACAATAATAAAGAGGCTGGGGTGTGGGTTCAATACTCGTTGCCGCGGCTTACTTTTTTTTCCGCCCCCGACGCGTGGGATGGGTGGGACGTCCCCGCCTAGTGTGACTACGCCAGCACATCGCGTGTGATGTACGGCCGAAGGTCTACCTTGCAGGGCAGTGGAGAGTGACAGTGGGGAGTAGGGAGTGGCAGTGGGGAGTGACGGTGGGGAGTGACAGTGGGGAGTGACAGCGGGGAGTGACGGTGGGGAAAGACAGTAGGGAGTGGCAGTGAGGAGTGACGGTGGGGAGTGACGGTGGGGAGTGACGGTGGGGAGTGACGGTGGGGAGTGACGGTGGGGAGTGACGGTGGGGAGTGACGGTGGGGAGTGACGGTGAGGAGTGACGGTGGCGTGTGACGGTGGGGAGTGACAGTAGGGAGTGACAAGCAGGGAGTGGGGAACAAAGAGTGGGGGTCGACAAGCAGGGAGTGGGGAACAAAGAGTGGGGAGAGAAGAGATAGGTCGGAAGCAGGGCCGAGGCTGAGCGTAGCGGAAGTGCAGGAGGACGCGCCGAGGGTTGGATAGGTGGCGAAGGGGCGGTGATGGGAGGGGGAGGGGAGGGGGGCGGTTGATCCAGTGCCCCCGGCACGTCGCGCCCCCGGGGCACCGTTACGCCCCGCAGGGACAAACAATGCGCCAACAGAGCGTGGTGGAGTGTCGTTCGTAGGAATCCTTCACTGCGTCGGTGACTTCCGTAGCATAGTGGCCATCACTCTCCGCGCGAAAGATGAGAATCTGAGTTCGTCCCCAACCCACATCCCTAAGTTATTTTTTTCGGCGCGACAAGACTAGACCAAAGGATCGGTCAGTGCACGCTTAAAACCTTACGAAGTATTTTGAGCATAATACAAACTAATTTACTTTGTTAAATTACGAAGTATTTTCTTTGTGTGAGCTTATGTATGCTCAAAATACTTTGTCATAACCAACAGCTTTTCTTTTAAGGCCTATAAAAGTTTGTAAGGTTTTCTCAGTGTGTTTATATCGCTGGACCTTAACAGACTACGAAGTGCCGCAAGCTTCGACTCCCCGAGCTTAAAGTAGCAACGATGGTTTTTGTCGGTTTTCCCGGGACGCTTGAATAAGCACCGGCTTGATTACCATCCCCGGGTGGCGATAGCTCGCGACGCGGCGCGATGACAGCGCCAAACGGGGGCTTCCTTGGCGCGCCGCGGGCTGGCCTGGGGGACGGCAGGCCACGCCACGCCACGCCACGCCACGGAACCGCGGCGCGGCTGGGAGCCACCACTGCTAAAAGAGACTCGACAAAACGCCTTGCGCCAAAGTGGAGCCCGGGGCGGATCTGAAACCAATCACAGCGGCGTTCGAGTCCGACCGCCCGCCTGTCTGTCTGTCTGTCCGTCCGTCCGTCTGTCTGTCCGCTTGGAGATGGCATGGCGGTCTCCTTTGGCAGCCCGCCTGCTACTTTACGAGCCAAAAAGGAGAGGCTGCGGCCTGTGGTTCGAATCCCCGTCCAGTGTGAGTTGCAGGGCGCTGCTCTCCAGCAGTCCAAAGCTGCACTAGATATCGTTTGGAACGAGCCGCTAGTGTAGGAGCTGAACAGGACTCAAACCGAGCGCGTGACCCCACCAATAAATTCCCCGTCCGAAGAGCAATCCATTGGTGGGGTCACACGTTTGGTTCGAGTCCCATTTAGCGACTCTGGAGCTCAAAACGCGTCTGGAGTTTTGACCGCCACCACCGGTCTTCTGGCATGTGCCCCTTTACGAGTCTTCTACGACCGAAGTACCGCCTCTTTGGAAATGTACATCCTGTACCTCAGCTTCCCCCCCCTCTCTCCCTCCCTCCCCCCCCCCCCCCCCCACCGACCGCACGGCAGGCGGTAGTCCGTGATTGTCGGGGAGATGTTTGCATAAACAAGCTGGGGACATATGCAGCGTCTCCGCGGGAACTTCCCCGGCCAGGAGTTTGCCGCGTAACTCGACCGGCACGGCCCAGTCGGCCTCGGCCGGCGTTGCCCTGGCGTTGCTCTGGCGTTGCTTTGGGCCCGAGTGCGAGAGAGACAGAGCGACGGAAACGACTCTCGGAATCGAGGGCGGAGCCGCCACCAGAAAAGCGAGCAGCACGTGTGTGCAACCTCAAACATGTTAAGGGGGAATTCTTAAAAACATCCGGGAAGAACGGGCTGAGAGAGAAAGAGAGAGGGGGTGGGACGACTGAGAAAGAGAGGGGGGGCAAGTTGCGTTCACATTTCCCGGCCCTGCTGCCTTGCTTCGCGCGCGAAATTCGCCGACACATATTTCCATCCCCTGTGGTGTCAAACGAGAGCCCCATCCCTCCCCCCCCCACTTCCTTTTTCCAGGCCCCAACAGGGCTGGAGAAAGATGTTCCGGTCTGGAGGGAGGCGCGGGGAGGGGAGGGGGGGGCAGTGGGGGGAGTGTGGACAACGGCAGCGGGCGGAGAGTTGCGGGCGAGCGGGTTGGAAGTATTCGACAGGAAATCGTTGCTAAAGCAAGAAACGACGAAAAAGGAAAACAGTCTGGGAGGAGAGAGAGAGAGAGAGAGAGAGAGCTTGAATGGCGACCGGCCGCCGAGTAGATGAAATTGCGCCGAAAAACGCGCCGAGTCCGCGGCGTATCGTCCTCTGCCGATAACTGCAGGAGCGTTGATTGAAAAGGAGACACTTTCGGTCCGCGGTCGGCCCGGGCCGCGACCCGGGTGGGGGTCCCTGCTCCCCCGTCACCGCGGGGTGCCGCTGGATGAGCGAAAGTCACTCAGCTGCCAAACCTCTCTCTCTCTCTCTCTCTCTCTCTCTCTCTCTCTCTCTCTGTCTCTCTCTCTCTTTCTCTCTCTCTCTCTCTCTCTCTCTCTCTCTCTCTCTCTCGCTCGCTCTCTCTGTCTCTCTCTCCCTCCCTCCAGCATGACAAATGAGAAAGCTCGCCCAGGGAAGAGGCACTTGTCTTGACGTCGTTATTTCCATTTTCTCGCTTCCTTTGTCCGAAAACGCGCGGCTCGCCGGGATTGGCACAGCTTCCGGTGTTAGCGGGGCGGCCTCGGCGGATCGGGGGAAGGGTGTCACAGCGATGGGGGGGGGGAGGGAGGAGGTGGAGGGGGATTGCAAAGAAGAACAGCCCAACGGGGTCGCCCACTGAATACCAGCGGAGAAGGGGCAGTGAATGACAGGGGCGGGGCACACACACACACACACACACGAACACACACACGTGCACAAACACACACGTACACACTTACACAAACACGAACACACACACACACACACAAACACACGACACACACACACACACACAAACACACACACACACACACACACACACACACACACACAGAGCGGCAAACGAACAAGGCGACTGACGAACTGTCAGCCCCCCCGACAGGGCCCACCCGTCACCCATTCAAGTGACATACGACACGTCATGCTGCGGGCCACGTGTGGGTTTGGCGCGCTGCACTCGGACCGACGTGCGCGAGTGCGTGAGAGAGAGAGAGAGAGAGAGAGAGAGAGAGAGAGAGAGAGAGAGAGAGAGAGAGAGAGAGAGACCCTGCGTGTTTTGGATGCAAAAATAATAAAAAGGAGTGCAATAATTATGGCCGAATGCAGGATTTCCGGGTCCCGCTTGACATCGCGTCGCGTCGCGGCAGCATGTCGAGGGCAAAACGTCTGCGGCAGAGGCTGAAGCGGGGCTGAGGCTGAAGTGCGTGGGGCCCTGCCGGCCGTGAGGCGTGCTGCGGCGGTCAAAAGAGACAGACGAGCAGACGAGCACAGAGGGGTCCTCTGCCCCCCCCCTCCCCCGCCTGCCCCTCGGTTTGCCCGCCCCCGCAGGCCGGGCCCGGGGCCCTGTGGTGTGCTGTGGTGCGGTGGGACGGGCCACGGCTAGCCAAACGCATCGCCCGATTTGAGTTTAACGAGCCCGAATTCTAGGTTGTTGCACGGTGAGAGTCTGCACATTTCCGCACTGTGGAAAAGAAACGGGACGAAATGCCGGTGACACTGTAAGTGCGACATTGACGGTGAGCACTCACCGCTGAGGCCCGCCTGCAGGGCATCTCGCCTCCCCTTCCCCCTTCGGAGCCAAGCGGCCACGCCCCGGGGCAAGATATTGGTGTCTCCCCTCCCCCCCCCTCCCCTCTCCCCCCGACCCTCGGCAAAGGCGGAATACGAAATGGGGCGATGAAGAGCGCATCGACGCCAATGGCGGCCAATGGGTGGATCATGAGGAGGGCGGCCAAAAGACGTGCGGGGAATTCATTTCCGGAATCACGTTACCCTTTTTTTGTGTTTCTGTTTTTTTAGCAAGCAGCCTCATCAGTGTCGTCGGAGATGACCCACTCTGCGTTTATTAGCTTGGCCGGCTTGGCGCTCCACAGTGCGCTAGAAGACCGGTGGAGGCGGCCAAAAGTCTGGACGCGTTTTGAGCTCCAGAGTCGCTAAATGGCACTCGAACCGACTCGTTCGGAGAGCAATCCATTGGTGGGGTCACACGTTCGGTTCGAGTCCTGTGTAGCGACGCTGGAGCTCAAAACGCGTCTAGAGTTTTGGCCGCCTCCAACGGTCTTCCGGCCCACTGCGTTGTGACGAGCGAGCTGTGTGCAGCGTGTCGGGAGGTGAACAGCCTCGCACTGTGATTAACGGAGAGCGGGCGCAACATGTGTGCTCGGGACAACGGGCGAGAAAGAGGAAATTAGAGCGAGACAGAGCGAGACGGAGCGAGACAGAGCAAGCGCCGGTTGTGCGGTTGATGTATGCTCACCAGGTGCTCCGGCCGGCCGGGGCCCCGAGTGGCCGGGGGGACGGCACTGCCGGTAGGACGAAGGGTCTCATTCCTGGACCAAATAAGGCCTCGACGTCAACCCCAGGGCAGTGGCAGGCCAGGGGCAGGCCAGGGGCAGGGCAGGGGCAGGGCAGCCCGGCCAAACGAGGAGTTATGACCGAATGCTTCAAAGGCTCAGGAAATGCAGAAGCAGGACGTCCGACGGTGGGCCAGAAGACCCGGCGGTGGCGGCCGAAACTCTTGACGCGTTTTGAGCTCCAGAGTCGGTAAACAGGACTTAAACTAAACGTGTGACCCCACCAATGGATTCCTCGTTCGGAGAGCAATCTATTAGTGGGTCACACGTTCGGTTCGAGGCCCATTCAGCGACTGTGGAGCTCAAAATGCGTCCGGGATTTCGGCCGCCTCCACTGGTCGTCTGTCACTGTGCATTCCACCAAAACAGCGCAGACCGAGACGAAGACTTTGCACGGAACAGTTCCTGCTCGTCGTGGAGTTGCGCGCGAAACGCGGGAAACCCTCTCACTCCGGGCAGTGCCGGCCCGGACAGCATAAAATACGATATATTCACGTCACAGTCACGTTTGGCCGGGACCACTCCGCCCTTGGCGCTGCCGTGGCGCTGGCGGGCCAAGAGCCGCGCCGTCGTGTCACCAAGTCTCAGTGCTTTTTATGCAGCCATCACGTCACCACACCCACGCACTTATTGCCCCACCGCGGACATTTTTCGACTGGCCGTGGTGACGTTTGTCCTCGTCTCTTTTCGTGTTCACTTCATTTTCCTGCTTTCTTTTTTTTCACTTGAAACCTGTAAGTCGAGCGTAACGTTGAAAGTTCAATTGTTTTGAAGAAACTTTAAAATCACGAAGTTTTCTTTGCAAGCTTAAACAGCTCGAACTTGTTATGGCTGGCTCCTTCCCTATACAGCCCTAAAATGGTTTTCTAAGGTTCTAACAGTGTTCTTTTTCGTCGTTTCAATTTTCCAATTCCCTTGGCTGGTTCAGTTTTCAAGCTTACATAAGCCCCGGCCGCTCTGTCTCTCTCGCACCCGCACGACACACCCGCTGAGAAAAGCAGACAGCGGGCACTGTTCAAATCGGCAAAAGACGGCCTGGTGCAAATCCCCTTACAGCGTGCGCGCCCACAATGGGCCGGCGATCCAAAGGCACCAATGAATTGGCCGCTATCGAGTCCAAAGTTGAGGGAGTGAGTGCGCCACTCTTGATTAGCGCCAACACAATGCGATACGATTCAATGGAACTACTCGGGCAGGGAAATGGTGCCCGGACCGTGGTATGGGTGCTGGTCGGACAACAGCGTATGTTTCCCCAATGGTCACGCAGCTTGCTTTTTAAAGTTGTCCCCACCAATGGATTGCTCTTCGAACGAGGAATCCATTGGTGGGGTCACACGTTAGATTCGAGTTCTGTTTAGCGACTCTGGAGCCAAACAGTCTAAGTTTGCCCCACAATGAGGGCAGTTTTAATGCGCGACTGCTGGCGCTTTCAGCTTCGCGATTTTCGCAAGGGCGCAGACGCCGAGAAAATAGTTGCCAACCCGAGAAAATTAATTTACTGACTTCTTTCTGCTAAGAACATTTTAATCATGATGGACTTCAAAGATGTTCCATTGTCAGAACACTGCGGAATACATTAGCATTGGAATTTTTTGAATTTACCAGCATTTTGATTTCTTTTTATTGTCAAGTTTAAATTTCGACGGATGGCACATCGACCACATTGGTACCACTTCTTCACAACCACAACTTCACAACACCACTTCTTTTCTTTCTCCACACTCTTACACAATAATCAAATTGACTTCGTGACTCCTAGGATTTCTTGAAATCGTATTTTTTTCACTTGAAACCTGTAAGTCGAGCGTAAGTTGGAAAAAATTCAATTCGTTTTCGAAGAAATAGTTAGAAAATCACGAAGTATCTTCTTTGCAAGCTTAAACATGCTCGAAACACTTTGTTATGGCTGGCTCCTTCCCTATTACAGCCCTAAAATGGTTTTCTAAGGTTCTAACAGTGTTCTTTTTCGTCGTTTCAATTTTCAAAATTCCCTTGGCTGGTTCAGTATTTCGTTCTTCCTTTAAGCCCCGGCCGCTCTGTCTCTCTCGCACCCGCACGACACACCCGCTGAGAAAAGCAGACAGCGAGGCACTTGTTCACAATCGGCCTCGAGATCGGCCTGGTGCAAATGCCCCCTTACAGCGTGCGCGCCCACAATGGGCCGGCGATCCAAAGGCACCAATTGAATTGGCCGCTATCGAGTCCAAAGTTGAGGGAGTGAGTGCGCCACTCTTGATTAGCGCCAACACAATGCGATACGATTCAATGGAACTACTCGGGAAGGGAAATGGTGCCGGGAGACCGTGGTATGGGTGCTGGTCGGACAACAGCGTATGTTTCCCCAATGGTCACGCAGCTTGCTTTTTTAAAGTGTGACCCCACCAATGGATTGCTCTCCGAACGAGGAATCCATTGGTGGGGTCACACGTTAGATTCGAGTTCTGTTTAGCGACTCTGGAGCTCAAAAGCGTCTAGAGTTTTGGCAACCTCCGTCGGTCTTCTACCCCACTGTGGAACACCACCAGCGCCCATTTTAAAAGCCGAACCTTAATTCTTGTGGTCTTCGAGGAAAAGGGTGAACTAACAATCGCGTGGGAGCAAGTCCAATAAAATGAGTGCTTCAGGTGACGCCATGAAACGCCCCGCGGCAAATATGAAATTCCTATGCGCCACTAAATCTCTCTGCTATTGCAGGCCATTCTTCCAGCGACTGATATTAGTCGATCGGCTGGTCCGGGCCGGCGGGTTGACCTGCCTCAACACATGTTCGCGGATCGCGGCACCGGCGAGGCGCACCGCGTGCCTGCAGAAAGTTATCCCCAAAATGTGGGCCCGGTCCAAAGTTTTGCATAAAGACCCCAGCGAGCCGCGCTGTGCCCGGCTATGCCGCACTCGCATATAACCAGCCCCTATTCCCACTTCACCCCGCCCCTCTTTGAACCCACCTCTCCTTCCATTTATTAAATACCGCTAAAATAGTACGGCCAAGTTTTAATATAAACACGCTCTGCAGGTAGGGGAGTTGGCAAGGCCCAAACCGAGGCAATCCAGCGGCAGGCGGGCGGCCGCAGGGAAGCCAGATGTGGGGTAAGCAGAGCCGACTGTCCAGGTGCAAGGATTTCACTCTCGTTCGTCTAGTTTCTTCGCTAGACTGCCAGGAATCTAAGTAGCTTACGGAAGTGACACACCAGCTGAAAGTATGAAGCCAATGAAATGACAACCACAACCGTCAACCAGCAAAGGTCAACTGCAATGAGCGTCCGAGGCATCCAGGCTCCAAGCGCTGGCGTGGACTAGCGGCCTTTGACGGGAAGCTGTGGCCGTGTCTGGCATAAGCAGAGCGATCACAGCCAATTAGCAGTTGACCCTTCTAGAGCTTCCCCCTGGCTGAGCTGGCCCGGCATGAGAGGGCCCGGCCTTGCCTCCGGCGGGGTTGCCTTTGGACCAGGTAATAGGGTGCTTTATTTCTGCCCAAGTGGCATCGGATATTGCCCACGTGAGTGGCCTTCACTCACGTGTAAGGTGGGACTCGAGACACTCGCAAAGATGGAACATTAAACTAATTTCCTTTTTAGAAGAAGATATTCCAGAGCTAAAGCCTTTGGCTTGCACAGACACAGACTACTGATGCAAGAGTGCGACACCCGGCGCCACAGAAAAATATGAAGGTTGGCACACTCACATCAACTTTGATCTTGACGCCGTCCACGTCGAAAACTTTGGTGGCGGGGATCTCCTTCGGGACGAACTGGTAAAACTCGCTCTCGTCCCGGAACCACTTGATGGAGTAGAGGTTCTGGTCCTCGAGGTCGTAGTCACACCTGAGGGTGACCGAGTCTCCCTGCACCACTGCCTCGGGTAGCGTGATGGTGATGTTCTTAACAGCCATAGACGCCCCTGCGAACAAGAAGAGGCACAGACGTCCAGTTAGTTCTACAAGTGACTCGGAAGAAACAAAACATGAGTCAGATCTAAGGTGCGTTGAGTCCTTGTTGAGTTCTTTAGACGATATCGCGCAATAGAAACTCATCTTCAGTACCATCTTTAGCGGTGGACATTATGACAGCACCCCTGACTTCCACAACCTGGAGGTTGACCTCTTGCGTAACCAGTCTGGCCAAAGCCACTGCACGCAATTTGATGTTGTTGCAGGATATTTACTGAGGGCCCGTTCTGCCTTGTAATGAGGAAACTGAATTCAGTATGGTGGCTGCACTGAAAGCAACTTGAGACAAACAACAGCACTGCCGGCCAGACTGAACAGAGGGACAGGGACAGAAGGACACATCAAAAAAGCCGCTCTATTCTCAGTTTCTGAATTCTGTCTCAACCAAATGTGATCAATGTGTGGCAAATCCGAAACATCCGGTCGAAAGCGAAGAGTTATGTGAAGCTGACTTTCCCCTATTCATGTTTTGCTTCCCCTTCCCGGCACCTTTACGCACGTTAGCGTCCCGAGCCGGGAAAGGGATCCAAATCACCTGTCGGGATTATTCTTCGGCCAGCCGTTTGATGTGCCGACCTCGTCCGATCTCCCCCGACCAGACGTGTAATCCTGAAAATGATACAGCCGGGCTTGGCAGGGTATTGTACACAGCGAGGTGGACCGCGCCGAGCCTTTCGGCTTCGGGGGGAGGTGGGTGCGAGAGGGACAGCGCGTGCCTGGGGCTGGACTGGGCAGGGCTTGGCGGGGGCATGGGCCGACCCCTCGCCGACCCCTTGCCGACCCCTCGCCGACCCCTCGCCGACAGGCCGCCGGGGGCCTAATCTCAATTTGCCTCGCATCAAAACCCCACTTACACTGCCTTCAACCCTACGCGAGTCGGCGACAAGCGCACAAAGCCAAAGGACGCTCCTTCCACAATTTGCGAGGGGAAGTCCACGGAAGCGCCGGACTGTACCTGTGCACCTGCGTGTGCTTATAAGAAGCGAGGACAGAAGGCACCACTCCAACCGGAAACACGTTTGTCAGAAATATGTGTAAAAGTCGTGCATCTGGACCAAAACCGAAACCAGTAATACCTGTGCCGGTACAGGTTAGCACATATGGATGGTCGACTTGCAACAGGAACACAACCATAGCTACCACTAAAGTCGGCGCCTCGCTGGCGGCCCCGGCTTGCGAATAGCATCAGGTAATTTTTCCGTCAAGCAGAATCAAATAGTGAACGGGAACTGGCCAGCGGACGCACTCCTGCCCGGACGGAAAATGAGGAAAACAAAAGAGGGAAAGCGGAATTGACAAAAACTGTCGGCTAATGCTTTGGTCACGTACTGCACTGGCCAATTAAATAAAATCGCAGAGGGGGACTGCTGCCTGTGCCAGACTGGGCTGGCAGCCTGGGCTGCCGGGCGGCCCGCCCCACCCCAGCACATATTCAGAGCGTAACGCTCGCCCCAAATGAGGGAACAAACTTGGACCTTACTCTCTCTCTGTCTTTCCCTCTGTTCCCCCTCCTGCCGGGAGCTCAACAAGACCAGGCGAGGCGTAGAGCACCCGCATGGGGTCGAAAGGGATCTAGAGGACCGAATCGATCCGCCACACTGTGACGGTTGGAATAGGTAGGGCGCGGATTCATCTCCCTACTATATCGTATTTCTTTGCTGAAGGCGTTGGTTCCGACGTGCTTTCAGACTTTCAGAAAAACAGGGAGTGAAGCGACGTTTTTCGCAGCCCTTTCTAGTCACGGACCATTGTGACGTAATCCCGGCCGCACACATCTGTCCGTATCGTGATAAACAGCGCTTATTAGCGCGGCAGATTGAATGGGGATGGCCCGTTACCTTGCAAAGGCTGAGCAGTGGCTGTGCAGTGGGGGAGGGGAGGGTCCCCGCGGACTCGGCAGACTTGACGTGCGACGAATATTAAGCGGCACGACAGTTATTATCGTGCGCGACGACAGGCAAGCCCGCCGGCCAGACCGAGCAGCCGGCAGTCAGCCTGACCGGGCAGCCACCGTGTGGCCGACCGCAACAGCAAGGCAGGTGGCTGCAGCAAGCCGCAAACATCAGTCAGGACACTGAGGGGCTGATGAGGCCTTGTGGAGTTGAGGGACCCCAACAGGGATTCAAGAAAGATGCTGAGGATGACCAGGTCTGAGGCGGGAAGCAAGTGCCGTCGGACACGGACAGGAAACACAAGGTTGATAACAAGATAAATAAGAGTCCGCCTAAAAGGTAAGGTAGTGGGATTCTGTAAGCGCTAGTTAAGTAGCAAAGTTAAGACGTGAAACACAGCTGTGGAAAATTATGGCACCAGTACAAAAATGCCTAGGGAACAATATGCTCATTCTGAAAAGTGGCTCTAGCCGTTCACAAAATCATTCGTCAATGCCTCACTGTCACCTCCAGCACCGAAGTCGCGACCGAATTAAATATCCAGCATTGCAAACGTTTCTTTGGCGGCAAGCTGCTCTCCGTGCAAGGCGTCGCAGCGCGCCTGTGTTTGCATGACGAATTGCGCACTTGTTGATCCCGGTTTCGACTGGTTGCGCGGCGCTACATAAATCACAAACTAGCAAACGAATAATTTGTTGCGACTTGAGTTTTCCGACGAGGCATAGCTAGGCCTACAGCATGAGGGATGACAGGGGCAGCCTGCACCTGCTGGTCTGCTCTTGGTTGTCAATGCTATCCGCACTGAACTCTCCATTGCGACGTGACCTAAATGAACTCTGGTATCTCCACCAGACTGATAGAACCATCGTATCTCCCGGACGCCAGTAGAACTACCGTACTCGGCCGGCGCCCATAGAAAAGACGTAATTCGGGAGATCTGGCAAGACTATTGTATCGCTTTTTCGGCCTGTTTTTAAGAGATTGAATTGAAAGGTTAAGTGTCACTAAAATTCGGAAAATGAAATAAGTTTGATGTCATTGTCAACCTTTAATATCCCCTTTCATTTTCCAAAATTATAAGACACATTTAACCTTTCAATTCAATCTCCTTGAAACACGTCTAAAAAGCGATACAATAGTCTTGCCAGATCTCCCGAATTACGTCTTTTCTATGGGCGCCGGCCGAGTACGGTAGTTCTACTGGCGTCCGGGAGATACGATGGTTCTATCAGTCTGGTGGAGATCCAGAGTTCATTTAGGACACGTCGATTGGTAGCTCGTCTGAAAACCTCCCGAAGTTCTCTCCTTGTTATCCCAAGGCGAGCGAGAGAGACAGCAGTCGGGGCTTTTCGGACTGGCTGGCCCCGCAGACCCGAACACGGGCGCGCTGTGCCGGCCAGCTTACTGTCAATTCCACCAAACTTGCCGGCAAGGAGATTTTAATCCTCTCAGGTGGAGCCAAGCAGAAATCGATGGGCAGATGAAGGAGACCTTCTGCGTGGCAGCGGCCGAGGCAGCGGCCGCCCGCCTGTTTTGCCCAGAAAAGCACAAAAGAGCCTGCCTCGCTATTCCCGCACGTCCGTGCCGGTCCGTGCAGGTCCGTGCTGGTCCGTGCCCGGCCGTCAGGTCCCTCTTTATTCCACGTACGTCTGGCCGCCGTGACCCTCAGGACAGGTCGCTGTGTGCCGCCCTTCTTTCGCGCGTGTGACAAAACCATTCCTTTGCCACGCCGCTTCTTCTCCCAGCTTGAGCCCTTTGGTAAAGCCCGTGTGTGTGTGTGTACGTGTGTGTGTGTGTGTGTGTGTGTGTGTGTGTGTGTGTGTGTGTGTGTGGAGATGGGGGAGTGCCCCGCCCGGTTCATCAGGGGACTGGGTGGTCGCATTGTTGAATGGCATTGTTATCAAGGCAGCCAGCCCCCTGCCCCCCACCACGTCCGGCTGGCTAGCTGGCGCTGGCTGGCGGGCAGCCCCTACTCTTTCTCAGGTCAGCCAACCCCTTGCGGCCGATCCGCATTCCCAGCCAAGCCCCCCTCCACACCCCGTCCCCCGCTCTGCAACAGATGCGCGCGTTGTTCTGTCTTTGTTATAGTTCTGTGATGTAATTAGCTGTTTGCAGCCGCGCCGTCGTCAACGTGGGGAAAGGGGAGAGAGGCGGAGAGAGGAGAGGGGGGGGCTAACTACAAGGGGCTCTTGTTAAGCAGGTAAATGGCATATCGTCACAGCAGTGAAAGTGGTCTGGTGCTCACTGGAAAGCCGTAAAGGGGCTGTGTTGAGATCGACCCGACTTCGCTGTCAGCGCTGCAAAGAAAGGTGAGTACTACAGGCCAAGACTGAATTTCAAGGAATGCAAACTTCCAAAGTTTTTGCCATGCTGTTTCTTTCAATTATTTGAGTGACTCTGTTCGACCCATCAGGTCAGGACCCGCAGTCACCGTCGTATTTCACCTCTATTCGTCCAATCGCCGTGTTCGACACACTGGTTGCCGCTTCGTTACCGCTTCCGAGGGACGGCCGGCGAATTGAGGCATAACGGGTCCAGTAATTGGTTTACACAACTGCGATGAGCGCGGTAAAGGGATTGGGCAAACAAATCTCCTTCTTATCGAATTAAATCCCCCCAAGTGCCTCCAAAGAGCTCCTTCATCCGCTTTCATCATTATCCGAGTTTTCTTCCGGGTAGGCTCGGTGCCTCCCGAGCCGGGGCTCATTTTGGCACTACAAAAAATGAAAGCGCACGCCTAACGAAGCGCAAGGGGAACGTCCGTAAAGATCCTCAACAATCCGTGTCCATTCAGGGGAAGAGCAGCAGAAATTTGACACGATGTGAATAATTTCTTTTTGCCATCTGGTTGCCCTTTTCTCTGTGCCAGCCGCACATGGCAACACAGCGATTCAGCGCACAGTGGGCCAGAAGACCGAGACGCGTTGTGAGCTCCAGAATCACTAAAAGGGACTCGAACCGAACGTGTGACCACACCCATGGATTGCTCTCCGAACGAGGAATCCATTGGTGGGGTCACACGTTCGGTTCGAGGCCTGTTGAGCGACTCTGGAGCTCAAAACGCATCTAGATCTTTGGCCGCCTCCACCGGTGTTCTGGCCCACTGAGCAGCGGCTCAGTGCGCCGCGTATCTAGAACGCCCACGACGTCCAGGACGCACAGTGGATGTTGACTTTCGCCGTCTGCCTGCCGGCCCGGGCCGCGTCCCAGCCCCCACGCAGCACGCGGGAAAAAAAAGGGAGAGTGGTTTCGAACGCAGGCCCGCAGCAACCATTCATCGTGGTATTGACACGGGGCTATTCAGGCGCCGCACCGCGCGCCCTGCTAGGCCTTGCTGGGCCTTGCCAGCCACCGCTAGGCTGCCGGGCCAGCGTATCTCTCGGGCTTTACTGGCTGGTTACGTCAGCCGCCTCCAGGGCCTCCAGGGCCCTCAGGCACACGCGTCGCGCCGTGGTCGCATTGTGTTGCGGTCACCTTCGGCCAGCCCCGACGTCTGCCCACAGGTCAACGCCCCCCAGTCCGAACTGTCCAAAGCGACTGACGGCTCTGCGGTCCCCAGCACCGAACTACCGATAGGTTCCGCGTTTCAAGCGCAAAGTGAGCGGGTGGCAACACGCGTTTTGAACTCCAGAGTCGCAGTACGAGCGTATGACTCCACCAACGAACTCCTCGTTTGGAGAGCAATCCATTGGTGGGGTCACACGTTCGTTTTGAGTCCCATTTAGCGACTCTGGAGCTCAAAACGCGTCCGGGATTTCGACCGCCTGCACCGGTCTTCTGGCCCACTGTGCGCTCTAGTCCAGGCTTGACAGAGTACTGTCATCCCAGCTTCCTGCCATGCACCTGAAGGCAAGCCTGAAGGCCACCGAGGGCGATTACTCACGCAGTGTCGTAAGCCGGGGCGGGGCGAGGGGTGGGGGAGGGAGGGGATTTGGACCCCTGGGAACACGCCAGGGACCTGCAGGCGGGCTAGGCCCGGCTGGGCCGCACACACGATGCGAGTCAAAGTCGCTAAACAGCCGCCCCGCCGGGCCGGTGCCCTGTTAGTGGAACACAGCTGTCGAATAAGCTGAGCAGCGAATTCCCGACCGCCACCGTCCCCCGCGGGACCGAGCTTATTCGAGCCACGTGTGTTACGTGCAACCGGACGGACATTTTGTCCGTCGGAATCTAATTTAGCGAGGCCCGCTTTGAGAGGCGTGGGGCTGATCTACTATCCACGCACGGGCCGCTCCAGAAGGAGGCCTTCTGGATAAAGGAGCAGGCTCCAGCCGGGCCCTGGGGACCGCCTCACAGTGGGCCAGAAGACCGGTGGAGGCGGCCAAAACTCTAGACGCGTTTTGAGCTCCAGAGTCGCTAAGTGGGACCCGAAACGAACGCGTGACCCCACCAATGGATTGCTCTCCGAACGAGGAATCCATTCGTTGGGTCAGACGTACGGTTCGAGTCATGTTTAGCGACCGTGGAGCTCAAAACGCGTGTAGAGTTTGGGTCGCCTCCACCGGTCTTCTGGCCCACTGTGCGCCTGACCCTCAGTCAATACGTTCCGGTGCCAAGGCCCCGATACATATTGGGGCGTGCTGGCTCGCCAGGTGCAAAGTGGCCCGCACGCACGGAGCGCTTGGCGCGGGGGAGAACCCCGCCAGCCGCTCGGCAACGCTCCAGCTTGGCTGTCAGGACGGAGCTACTTGGCACGGACTGCAGTTAGCCTGAATGCCGGCCGTAGTACGGACCCCTCCCAGCCGTTTGCTCGCAACGGCGGCTACGGCGCGCGCACTTGCACGTTTACACCAATTAAAAATCATGCGCTGCCATGACAGTACGTACTCTCCGCGCGCCAGGTGCTCGGCTTGATTTACTAAGTTTTGATTCTTTGAATATGGACATTTAGAAAATGTGAAGCTGAGTTTACATTTCTCGTCATTTCTCAGCACGTGTCCCACCAATGAATTCCTCGCGCAGAGAGCAATCCATTGGTGGGGTCACATTCGGTTCGAGTCCCATTTAGCGACTCTGGAGCTCAGAACGCGTCTGGGATTTTTGACCGCACTGTTAAAAAAAGTCTGAAAATTCAGACCAATTTTTTCAGACCTAGTGGTCTGAATCTGAAATTCAGACTTGAGTCAGAATTTTCAGACAGTTGGTCTTAATTTTACACCTTGTGGTCTGAAAAATGAGTTTCGGACTCAAGAGTCTGAATATTTGGATGGCGCGGTATAAATTTTCGGCGTCGGGGTCTTAAGACAGTCATTTGTAGTAGAAGGTCTGAATTTTCATCCTGCGCAGTCTGAAATTGACGCTTTATTTTCTGATAAAAGGCATGACTGCGTTTCAGGTGCTATGGACCCTGAATTGCTAGAGCAGTAGTAAATGAACTTTTGCTCAGCTAAGCGAACGGCCGTCTAGTGTTGAGTTTAAAATCGGCCTGCACTCCGCTGGTAGCTGCAGGATGCGACATGTTTGCCCTGGTTCCGGCCTGGACCGAAGCCCGGGTCACCCGAGCCGAGCCGAGCCGCTCCGGCGGCGGCCAGCCGAGCCAGGCACACCGAGCCGAGCCGGGGCGTTCGGAAAATCACCGCTGACCGGCGTGCCGGCCGAAGCCTACCTGCGCGGGGCGGGGGGAGAGGAGGGGGCCTTTAATCCCTCGGCCACTCGGGATTTCTGGACACTTTGCGTCAGTTTTAGCTTGTCTCCAGAGCAGTGCACATCGCATCCGAATACAAGTCCGCGTCGCGTGTCATCTTTCTTGTGACGCTCCGTCGTGAAGCAACGTTTTATGTGTTACATCGGCGCTCAGCACAGTGTGTACAGTGCCGTTTTGCCTTCGCCTTTCCGTGCTCCAAAATTGCTTCGGGTGCGTGCAGTTACCACTCTGAAGCATCCGAAATCCGCGGCAAGCAGGCTGTGAAAGTGGCGTAGCCTTATACTGATATTGCGTCTTCCAAACTAAAGGGACGGGTGATGAGGGAGTGGGTGGCGTTTTGGAAATTTGTCACTCCTCTTTCATCCTCGTCCCCAAAGTATTTTCATCGTGCCGAAAAAGTTTTCACAAAGTGTGCCTCTGGATCCAACATGCTGCTTTCCAGTGTTTACAGCTGCATCTTCTGGAGTCTTACATTCGAGGACTAGTTTTTTTGTTTGGGAAGCTCTCTCAGCAAAATATCATATCTAGTTAAAGTTTTGCGCAACTTTGGGTGCTACATTTAACAAAAAGAGCTGTTTTACAACTGCTCTATTTAGTGCATGCATTCCATGTTTCTCAGCAATTTAAAATATGCATCTCCGAAACATAATATACATCCTGACAAAAGTGGTAATTTTATTACCTGGGCGGCTTAGAATTCAAACCCGCGAGGTGAAAAATTCAGACTGCCATTAGTCCGAAAATTCAGACTACCTGGTAGTCGTAAAATTCAAGGTACATGCTAGTCTGAAAATTCAGACGACAGGTGGTCCAAAAATTCAGAGTGTGCGGGGGTCTGAAAATTCAGACCACTGGGTTTCAAAATTGACTTCATCCTAAAAAGTCTGAAAATTTCGACTTTTTTTTTAACAGTGCGCTGCCACCGGTCTTCTGGCCCACTGCGCGCCCAGACAGCCACGACCGCATAACTCATCGCGAGCGAAATTTGGGGCCCAGTGCAGTGCAGTGGTGAAACAGCAGTGCAGCAGTATATAAAGTTGACGCGCTGGCACGACTGCGGATAGTAAAATTGAATCGGCAGGCCCGGCTATACAGTGGCGGAGGCGTGCACGGCAGTGGCGCCACTGCAGCCACTGCAGACACGCCAATTCCTCCTCCCTGCCCGCCCTGCCCATGCACCGCCAAATGTAATCCAGCCTCGAGAGTACAATGGTAAGAGAGAGGACTCGAACCGAACGTGTGACCCCACCAATGGATTCCTCGTTCGGAGAGCAATCCATTGTCGGGGTCACACGTTCGCTTCGAGTCCCATTTAGCGACTTTGGAGCTCAAAACGCGTTTGGGATTTCGACCGCCTCCGCCGGTCTTCTGGCCCACTGTGTTATGACAGTTTGTCCAGCGGGCCGAGAACTGCTCGCGACCTTGCCCGCGGTGCCCCAGGGTGCCCGTACATCACAGACTACTCAAAGGTAAGCCCCGGCGGGAGGGGAGCTTCGCACCGGTGTGGCTTTGGGGCCCCGGCAGGCGGATTTCTCGTCTCTCTCGCACTCACGGGGCGGCCCGTCGCGGTGCGAGAGGGACGGCACCGTTCGCGCCCAGCCCGCAGGGCCTTCCAGGGCCTCAGCACGCCAAATCCCTTCCAGTGTGGCATTAATTAAAGCGAGGCTCCAGGAAGTGGCTGTTTTTCCTGCTCCACCGGTCGGCGCGTGTTCCACGGTCCAAGGTCTTGTCTCGGGAATCGTCTGAGTCGCGCGATGAGACTGTGTCACAACGATGCGCAAGCAGCACTGTGTTCAGAACATGACGACGGAATACCTTACACACAGTGGGCCAGAAGACAGGTGGAGGCAGTCAAAACTCCAGTCGCTTAATGGGACTGGAACAGAGCAGGTGACCTCACCAATGGACTGCTCTCCGAACGAGGAATCCATTGCTGGGGGTCATATTTTTGCGGTGCTGCATGCGATGCTATGGCAGCAGCGCAGCTCAAACTGCTTGCTTAGTTGAGTGTGTTAGTGGTTTGGCAGTGCGGAAGGCGGGCAGGGCGGGTCGAACGCCAAAGGGCGGCGGCAAGCCGGAAGCCCAGCAAGGGTCGGTCTGCTCTTGGAAGTCGATCCTCATAACTGAGTAGGATCGCAAATTGGAATTCCATGGAAAGGCTGGGGGCAACCAGGCCGCTCCAGGGGCTCCAGGGGCTCCAGGGGGTTGCAGGGCAGGGGGCACTAGGTCAAGAGGAAGTGCCACCAGACCGCGGGGCCGCCAATGGAGCACATAACTCCCGTCATTTTGTAATACTTTTACTGCACATTTGGAGTACAGCCGGGATTGCAATATTCACGCGATTGATATCACCCCGGGGATGTGATAGTTAAGTTCTTGCAATATTTTGCTATATTGCCAGTACATGTTTGAGAAATTGAATAATCATGAGGGAGTCTCTCGAGCATTTTGAGTTCTGAGGACACGTTTAGAAACTCAACTTGAAAGAGACAGGAAGAAGCACTTGCAACGCGCACCTCGCCATCCGGGCTCAGGAGACTGTTTCCGAGGGTCATTTACGTCTCTGTGTTAGGGATGCTAAATTACCGGTAAAATTCAACGTTACGTAAAAAACGGTAATTTACCGTAATTTACCGTAAAATTGGTAATTTTCGGTAAAATTCGAGTTTTTGGCTGATTTATCAAATATTCATGTTTTCCAATGTATTTAAAGTGTAAAAAGGGGTTATTTTTATTGATATGACAGTAAATCGACAAAATTTACAAATCAGCAGATAGGGTCAATATTTATTAACTGATCAACCAATTTCAATTTTACAAGAAACCCACTGAGATTTCAAACGCTATGAGTATAGCACGTATGGTGCAATGCACTGAGATATCGCACCATACGTGCAATGCCATAGCCATATGCATGG